>NC_053490.1:88627951-88929618 GCF_905171775.1 Rana temporaria
CCCTTTCTCTCTTTCAGATGGTTTTGCATTTTCTCAAGAAGAAAACGGTGTTGTTTCTCAGTCTCAAATTGTCCGGTCATATGACACAACAAAACAGAGGAGCGGGATAGAATAAAAAAGGCAACTGGTGGCAGCAGATAATAAGCTTTTGGACAATATGTCTACTGTTAACAGTTATTTGACTAAGTTTGGCCACAGCAGCCAAATACTGGGAAACCTATTTCTGTGGCCTTCGCCAACAAATTCTTAACTTTTCATTTTATTTTCCACCAGCAGGACCTGCATGAGATTACAATAAAACTATGCATTACAGGTCTGTCTGGGAGCTAAGATGTTAATAGATACATATAGCAGGGGCACAGTGTGCCTGCAAATATAAAAAAAGGCATTGTTTTCCTTCCTTCTGCTGTATTCTGCTACTGACTGTTGGCGCATTACAGTTGTACTCTGGTGTTCATATTCTGCAATAAGGACTTTTCTTGCCTGTAAAGAGGTTACAGTCCATTGAGGGAGTATGGTAAATTGGGTTTTTTACCTTCGCATGAACTTCAAGGGTCAGTCCACCCAGACTAGATTGAAATTCTTACAAACCCTTCCTAAGATCTCTCTATAACACTGGTGGCCTTACTCCTGCCTATTGGCAGCAATTGCAGCACAGGCTGAATTCATTAATCCTATAGTCCAGCAGGAGGTGAACGACCACAATGCCCAACATAAACCTGGGATGGGCTAAAGCCAGGTTTGGAGGATAGATATTCTTGGAGGGGCCTTCAAAGCATATAATAAATTGGTACGATATTGTGTTTTTGGTTTGGGAGTGCTAATCACCTAACAAGCTCTTTACTCTGTTGCTTTTTTTCTGTCCTAGTTGTAAACATTACAAGCTTAATTTTTTATACAGTGATAGAGGTGTTTTGTTGCCTGAGGATGCACCTTAAGGGCCATATTCACCTTGTTTTTAAATCCCCTTTCCTGGCTCCTTCAGTACACCTGTGACACCCACCCACAGGTCCATACTTACATCCTCCAAAGGCTAGAGCTTCTCATGCTGTCTACAACCTGGCTGGTAAATATCAAGTGCTGTATTTCCCACACCTGCACAGTAGGAACAGTTGCAGACAACACAGGATGCCCCAGTGTCAGTGGAAGTAAGCATAGATCTGTACAGGGGAGTGGAACAGAGGGGTTGGAGTTTTTTTAAAGGTAAGTCCTTTACAGCTGCTCCTTTGACACACTAGAATCTAAGGAACACTTAAGCCCAATTTTACAACAGAGCTACAGAAACAGCTCACATTTATACATTTAGACAATACAGAAGGAAACCACAATGCAAATGTAATAGGTTGTGGGTAATAAAACATGCACCATTACATTTGAAGTAAAGTCCGTACATAAGCACCTACATGGGGCCATATAGGACAAATGACCCAAAACCAATCTAAGTCAATCCTTCAGGCCCTGTACACACGAGCGGATATCCGATGAAAACGGTCCGCCGGACCGTTTCCAGCGGACATTTCTGCTCCGGATTTTGATCTGATGGCTGTACACACCATCAGATCAAAATCCCCGCGGAAAACATACGCGGTGACGTGGCCGCGCCGTCGCGGCGACGTGTGCGACCCTGGAAGGTAAATACTTCCACGCATGCGTCGAATCACTTCGACGCATGCGAGGGATGGGGATCGGTCGGACTTATCCGGTGAGTCTGTACAGACGACCGGATCAGTCCGACGGACAGGTTTCCAGCGGATAGATTTCTTAGCATGCGGACAGATCCGGTCGTGTGTACGGGGCCTTAGAGGAGACCACATACAGTAGTAAAATTGCAAGGGTGGCAGAAGCATTGTTTCAGAAAGTGGAAAATCACTTGAAAGAGAATCTGTCATGGTAAAAAATACAAAAGTACTGAGTGTGTAAAGTACAAGCACATCGAAGTTCCTATCTATACGGTGCATGCATAAACCACCTGAACCATCCTTTACATCTGAATGCCAGGCTGTTCAAACAGGCAAAACTCTGACATTTCCTAGTAGTACCAGAGATTGTTGCTAACCCTTCCCCCTACATATTCCTATTCGCAGATCTTTATGATGGGCTGCCCCACTGGCCAATAGGAACATGCAGGGTGCGCAAGAAGTGCAAACTGTAGAAAAGGTACACAAGAAATGCCAGAGTTTTGCCTCTCAGAACTGCCTGGCATCAACCATAACAAAAAGGTTCAGGAGACTGTTCCACCTATACCGGCAGGCTGCAGCAGTTCTGTTTTTCTACCCATGACAGAGTCTCTTTAAGTTAAAATACCTCTTATGAACAGCGGATTTCAGCAGAAGTTTTACATCCCTTCATGCAGTACCTATGCACATATATTTTGTTGTTATACGTAAATACAATACTGAACTTTTGGCTGACTGCATGCCACAGGGTAGTGCATATGAGCATATGCATGTTTTCACTTACATTAAGTTTATTCCTTTCTTCAAACGACTGGGATCTTATGGGGCTTCTAAACTTTGTGGAATATTGAAACAAGAATTGCACCATATAAGTTATGGAAAAGACCAATGCAAGACTAAGCTCATGGTGGATTCAGATGTTAATCCAGATTTTTTTATGAGTTTGTAGCTATTGGAGAGCTGCTGTAAAGGAACCTATACAAGTGAATGGGGATTGCAACATAAATTTGGACAGATTTTGTAATGCACTTTCACTTTAACACAGCAAAAAAGCAAGAGGGACCGCAATAGCTTGTTGGTTTTTAGCCAGTTCTCTTAATGCAGTTTTTATGCAATGTGTGGCAAGCAGTAGTAGATGTGCATCATGAACTTAGATGAGCACTTCCTTTTAGAACTTGTGTGTAAAAGGGCATTGGAAAAGGATCATGGGTTATTATAGGCGTCCTTAGATGCTTCTGTGCATATTTTCCATGTTCCTAATAAAATTTAATGACTCTTGAAGTGATGCCCTTGAACAGGAGAAGGAAGTGAATGTGACGAAGCATTGAACAAATGCTTGTGAACTTAGCATCTTCAAAATAACAAAAACATATGTGAGGAAAGACTGAACAGGCAAATCATCCTGAAGAGATTTTAAAAGTTCATGGTTGATTCAGTTTGCCCTTCTCCACTCAAAACTGAAAAATAAGTTTGAAATATCAGTTTGGTGTACGCTTTGCCTTTAGTTGGAAACTGAAGTGAGAAATGATTCTCAGGAATTTCTGTATTAGTTACCCAGAAGTCATTTTAAATGTGAGTTTCCCATTTTACTTTCTGTGTCTTTTGCTGGACAACTGCTAAGATGAAATCATGGTAAATCACATTGCTACTCATGAGGAAAAAGCGAAGGTGCTCTTTAGGATTCATGCACACAGCCATACAGTGTTCAGAGCCGGCATAATGACAATATATCTTGGGCATTGAAGGTATACATCAGTTCCCGTATCTGGGTGCCTTATGGAAACCCTGGTGCACGGCAGCATACAGCCACCTATTCTAATGTATCTCAATGTGAAGCTGTATGTATGCTGGGTGCATGAAGCCTTACAGTGAAAGGTGAAGTCCAAACTCTGTTTGTTCCAGTGTCCATTGCTGCTTATTTCTTACATCAGTGCTATGAAAAGTATATTTTTTTCACTCCGAATGAGAAAACCTATTTTCAAGACACTAACATGTAGCCCAGGGGTGCCATCCTTTTGAAGAGCGAGGGTAACTTAAGCGACTTTGTAACCGATGGGGGCCACAATGAGCGGAGCGGGCGGGTGGCAGGTCTATGTCTATGACACAGCCGATCCTTTCCGCCCTGACGGAAGGGAATGGAACTCTTCTGTTTTTATAGCAGATAGGATTTCCTCTGGGTTAACTGCACTTTGCAATATAATTATTTTATATCCTGCAGGTTTGGTGCACTTTCTGAAAGCACACCAAAACTCCTGCATTCAGAAGTTTTGATGAGCTTTCAGAAAGCGCATTGAACCCGTAGGTAATAACAGAAGTCTATGGCTCAGTGCACCTGTGGATCAGTTTGAAAGCAGCCCAGTAACCACTACAGAAGAGAAATGCCCATATATACACTGTGATTTTTAAATACAAACTGACCTTTAATAATCATTTTCCATTCAGGATTTCCCTTGCAACAGGTATTTCCGGCTGTTGCTGTCACAGGCAAAGTGCAATTGGTATCACGCCACAGGCGGCGCAGTACAAGACACATTGGCTTATGCGGCTATACTTCCCTTTCGCAGCCGTGCTTCCTCTAGCGCTGGCTCCACTTAGAACACTGATGCTCTGGGATGGTGGTTCGGAAACACCTAATCTAGGCTTGCCGACCCGCCATCCCAGAGCAGGAGGTCACAAGCCACATCAGTGGGACAGTGGTTGGGCACCACTGATGTAGCCTATTTGGGGCACAGTGATCTCTGTAAAAACCCACTGATGCTCTGAATGGACAAAGTGACACTGTCACTTAAAAGCACATTCAACATGCGTTTGTTCGCAAAGATGATAAAACCAATCAAGGCAACCTTCCATTATCTCTGCCATATCAATACAAAATACATAGATTGTTGGTGGTAGGCGGCCTTGATTTGTGTGATCATTTTTGCAGTTGAAAGCTGGATGAAAGTCATTGAACTTGCTGGATAATTGCCATGGCCTAGATAATTGCCCATGTACAGTCATAGAGCAATATTACTAAACAGAAAGGACACTATGTGCAACTAATGTGTAAACATAACTGCCCCATGTACAGTATATAATTGCAGACTATAAATACAACGTTTTTAAAATAGTAACACACAATATTAAGATGATTTAAATTATGCTGATACCTTTAACGGTGGTTAGTATCTTGATAGTTTATTCAGTTCTTTGCCATAGGATGTTAATATACGAGAGAGACCCGGGTGCTTGTGGATAGTTGCCCCTGTAGTGATGAACTGTCAGTGACTGCAGGCCTCCTAGAAGGTGTGATCTATGCGGTAACCATTACTATAATGAAAGGAGATTTTGCTTTAATATTGCGATGTAGGAAAGCAGAAATGACAAACGAGAGTACACAATGATGGAACCACCTCTATATGTCTCACATTGTCAAAGCTGTTTGGCTATGCTTGGACTTGAAGTTTACCTACTACTGGAAGTCTGTGAATAGCTGCTGCACATCACCCCTATTCCCCCCTACTTGACTTGGCTTAATGAATTGAGCATATTCTGTTACCGGCAGTCTTAAACTTACAACAATGCTAATTGTACATTCTCCTCTGTATTTATGAGACATGGTGATTATTTATTTATTGACTATATTTTGATTCTTATTGGTTTTGCAAAAATGTATTTAGCACCATGAATAAAAAAAAATGTTCTTATAGCCTGTCTGTTTACTGAACTTGTTATGCAATTACATAATGGAAGGAAAGCCAATTGTGAAAATAGTAAGGCCAATTGCACATGGGTCCCTGAGCTCATGGAACGCAAATTCTTGTGTATTTCCCCCATCTAGGAAGCTCAGGTGGTGCATATAGCTGCCTACAGACATGACTGCATACAGCTGTACTCACTTTTTAGCATGTATATGCTGATGCTTGTGTAAACATAAGTATAGCATACAGGGGTATGCAAAAAAAATCTACAGCCATGCAGAACCAATCAGAGTGTTTCAGCACTCGTACCCTGATGACACTGCACAGTGCCCTGGTTTCTGCGAGACACAAGTACTTTGGACAGTGTTTTAAACCCTGGGACTGCTCCACAGGATACAGCTGGCAACTGTGTTTTAGACTGTTTAATCTGTATTTGACTCAAGAGTGTTTGAAATGAGAAAACACACTATGGGGTTTATTTACTAAAGCTAGAGAGTGCAAAAGCAGGCACACTTCTGCAGAGAAACCAATCAGCTTCCGAGTTTTATTGCCAAAGCTTAAAGCGGTTGTATAGTCCCATAAAAAAGAAATTGTCAACGGTAAGGCAAAAGGCATAATGAGCTAATATGCACCGCATACTAGCTCATTATGAAATACTTACCTTAGAATGAGGTGTCGGTAACTTACCTGGTCCACGCCGAGGTAGCTGACATGTTGCCTCGGTGTGTCTTTCGGGTATCGCGTCTCCAGCGCTGTGAGTGGCTGTAGCCGCGATGTCGTTATAGGCTTACCTGTAGGTAAAAGTTCCAAAAATTACAATACAACCACTTTAATCAAACAAGCTGAGGTTAGAAACTGATTTCTCTGCAGAAGAGTGACTGAATTTGCACTCTATGGTTTAAGTAAATAAACCCCTATGACTGTAGCATACGATTTCATTTTTCACAATGCATTTTCTCATCAGCAGTTAGAGCAGTTTTCTTTACTTTAGGATGTATGAAACACAATATCAAAACTGTTAAAGTGTTACTAAACCCAGAACACTGCATTCACTGGGCCAGATCCACAAAAGGGATACGACGGCGTATCTACTGATACGCCGTCGTATCCCTGTTTCTATCTTTGGAACTGATCCACAGAATCAGTTTCCAATAGATAGGCAGAAGATCCGACATGTGTAAGGGATCTTAGGATGCAGTACCTCGGCCGCCGCCGGGGGCATTTCTCGTCGAAATGCCGCTTCGGGTATGCAAATTAGCACTTACGGAGATCCACAAAGCTTTTACGCTTTGTTTTTTCTCCGTAAGTATTAGTTTGCCGTCGCAAAATTAGGGCTGCTTTTACAAGGCCTAAACTGTTTAGGCCTTGTAAAAGTAGACCCTTCTATCCTGCGTCGCGGTCTTTTTTTTTTTACTTTTTTTTTCCCGCCGCAACTCGTATTTTTTTTTTTACATCCGTCGCGATTCTCAAAACCAGGCGCAACGTAAAACCGCGCAAAGCACGTCGGGAAAATGACGTTGTGAGCATGCGCAGTACGTCCGGCGCGGGAGCGTGCCTAATTTAAATGGGACTCGCCCCATTTGAATAGGAACGCCTTGCGCCGGCCGGATTTAAGTTACACAGCCGAAAATTTCTAGGTAAGTGCTTTGTGGATCGGGCACTTAGGTAGAAATTTTCCGGCCGTGTAACTTAAATTGAAAAAGTTACGTTGTGCCCGGTTTTTGTGGATCTGGCCCTCTATATCTACTCTTCCACAGCAAGCAGAACATGGAAATACAATTGTTTTAGTAAATATAAAATACCTTTTCCAATCCGCTTGTTTGCGCCCCCCAAAAATTTTGAGCACCAGCCGCCACTGATGGAGAATAAACAAATATTTATCCAGCCACAAGAGAGCATTGCCTTGTTATGGCCTTGTAATAGTGAACATAGACAGTAATTACTGCCAGGAAATGTTGCCATTGGAATCTCTGAAATTGGTGGATAATCCTGACTACAGATGTAGAAATCTGAATTACTGGTGGAAAAGACTTTCAAGCACTAAAAGGAAATTTATGTCAGGTTACACTTCTTGCTTCTTTTCATATTAGTTGCAAACTGGTGAACATGAATTTCTAAGAACTGCAGCTTCAAAACAAGATATACCCATATGGAATAAATTGAACTGGCTTATCACAGTGAACCTTACCTAACACCATGGTTACGGTTGTTGTGGCAAACGCAGCCATTATAATCCCTCCAATCCAGGATGCCATTCCAATGAGGACGATGTAGAAATCTTTCAGACATTGTGTGAAGAGGAAAACACCCCGGAAGCTGCCTATAAAGCAAAATGTAGACAGAGCCGATCCCCATCCGATGAGTACCGGGTCCCAGCACAGAGGCGAGTCCAGCTCATATAAGGTGGCACCTATGGACCCCCTTTACATTGCACAGCACCCTGCAACTCTGGACCCCTTTACATTACATAACCCCCTGCACCTCTTGACCACTGCACATTACACAGCCCCCCAGCTCTGGACCCCCTGCACATTAAACCCCCCCCACAGCTCTGACTGGACCCCCTGCACATTAACCCCCCACAGCTCTGACTGGACCCCCTGTACTCCCCCCCCCACAGCTCTGATTGGACCCCCTGCACATTACCCCCCACAGCTCTGACTGGACCCCCTGCACATTAACCCCCCCACAGTTCTGACTGGACCCCCTGCACATTACCACCCCCACAGACTGGACCCCCTGCACATTACCCCCCCCCACAGATCTGATTGTACCCCTGCACATTACCCCCCCCCCCCACATCTCTGACTGGAACCCCTGCACATTGCCCCCCACAGCTCTGATTGGACCCCCTGCACATTACCCCCCCCCCCTACAGCTCTGACTGGACCGCCTGCACATTACCCCCCCCCACAGCTCTGATTGGACCCCCTGCACATTACCCCCCCACAGCTCTGACTTGACCCCCTGCACGTTGCATAGCTCTGTCAGTCCCTACCTTACTCTGCACTTTCGTTTTCAGAAGACAATGATTGGTTTCTAGGACTACCTAGCAACCAATCACCTGCTACTCCCGCATTTCCTGTGCTATGCCTCACTGTCAGAGTATCAGTGTCTCTCGCTCTCCCTCTCCTGCTGTACAAGAGAGCGAGAGACTGGTATTTTTTCTCCTGCTCCAGCGTCTGGTTAATCATGTCACCCGAGTAGCGGTACAGTCTGCACCTGGCTCGGGCCCCCCGCTGGGCTCTCCCTGCACCTGCGCTGTCAGCGTGTCATATCGCCGCTGCGCTACCAAACCCGGCCGCCCCAATGTCATTGTTTTACACTGTGGAGGACAGGGGCGCCCCCCAATGTGTGTCACCCGGTGCGGACCGCCCGCCCCCTAGTTAGTACGCCACTGGGTGAACAGGTTTACAGCTCCAAAATTGGCAAACAAAAAGAACATAAAAGCAAACAACAGAAGGCCGATTGTCAGTCGTTTCTTGCAGGATGAATGTTTAAACAATAAAAAGACTCTGGAGAAGAGTTCCTTAACCTCCTGAGCGGTATTCCCAAGTCTGGCTCGGGGTGAAATTTCAGTACTATTAGCGGTAACCCCCAAGCCAGACTCGGAATCACATCGCAGTATCCAGGCACAGTTACTTACCTTGTCCCTGGATCATGCGATGTCTGTGCAAGCTCCTCCACTGTGTCTCCTTGCTCGATTCACACAGTGCCCAAGTGCCACCGAGCTCCGTTCCCTGCAAAGTTGCGACGAACAGGGGCGGAGATCGGCGCCAAATTTAAAAAAGTAAAAACACAGTACACATACAGTACACTATAATCTTACAGGTTACAGTACTGTATAAAATAATTACACAACCCCTTTGTCCCTAGTGGTCTGCCCAGTGTCCTGCATGCACGTTTATATACTGTTCTTTCTGCCTGTAAACTGGAGATTGTCCATAGCAACCAAAAAGTGTCCCTTTATGTCAAAAGTGGTTTTAGACCAGCTAGAAAACAGCGATAATAAATTAGAAACACTTGCAGAATTGTGCGACAGCGATTTGTGGGGAAATTCGTCATCAAACACTGAAAGTAATGACAGCGACAATTCTGCAACTGAGCAAATTTCAGTGTTTTTGATTTGATTACATTATTGAATAATTTGTATTATTATTTTATTATTATTTGTTATAATTATTTATAGTTATGTATTATATTATATTATAATTTTGTGTTTCAAGCTTTATCATACCTGGGATGTCTACTAGACTCTTGTTTGGACAGATTTAAGTGCGTTATTCCTAAGAATTGTAGGCCTACAATATAAAACGCCAAATTACCATGCAAAATAATGGTACCGCTTTCAGCACCTAAAACCTGAAATAATCATACCGCCAGGGAGGTTAACGCCTTCTTTGCTCAGGACAGGATTATAAAATTCTGCCCTTTTTATCGTTTCTTCCAGTATAAAAATTATGTTTAAAATATTTAAAATGTGCAAAATTGCTGGTATGAAAAATGACCATTTAAATCCAAGTGCAGTAATGATGTACCCAGATGTGATCCCTGAAATCCCACTTGACACCCCAAAAACTATATCAATAAAAGCAATGCGAATATTCTTCTTCTGGATGTCCTTTGCAATGTCTGCTATATAAGAAAAACATCCCCCCAAAAATGTAGCAAATCCACCCAGGAATCCGCTGAGTACTGAAGAGAGAAACAAGACTTCAAGTGGCCACTCAGGCTGTGTAAACACGATCGGTTAAACCGATGAGAACGGTCTGATGGACCGTTTTCAACGGTCCAAACCGATCGTGTGTGGGCGCCATCGGTTATTTATCCATCGGTTAAAAAAAAGCCAACTTGTTTTAAATTTAACCGATGGATTCCTAACCGATAGAAAAAAAACGATCGTTTGTAGGCACGTCCATCGGTTAAAAATCCACGCATACTCAGAATCAAGTCGACGCATGCTTGGAAGCATTGAACTTCGTTTTTTTCAGCACGTCGTTGTGTTTTACATCACCGCGTTCTGACACGATCGTTTTTTTAACCGATGGATGTGTAGGCATGAATGACCATCAGTCAGCTTCATCGGTTAACCGATGAAAACGGTCCATCAGACCGTTTTCATCGGATGGACCGATCGTGTGTACAGGGCTTTAAAGAAAGACACTAAACAATAAGCAGTGACGGTGATTAGGCCACCTATAGAGGGCAGTAGTAAAGATACCTTCCTCCTCTTTAGTCATCTTCCTCCTCTTTTAGTCAAACAAGTGTTGGTCCAACCGTATGTTAGCTCAGTATTTCATTATTCCCACGCTATCCATTGCTGAATGGTAAATATGTGTTTATTTTTCATCTATGGGCACCTTTAGGCTTGGTTTTCTGTTGTTTCCCCACTCTTAGACTATTTAGCACCGCCTGGACCATATCAGATTCCCACAGAGAATGTGACTTTTTAGGAGGGCCACTTGTCTCTGATTTGTGATTTACTGCCCCTTCATTCTGCCCCTTATTAATAGAGGTCAGTAACTGTCACAGTCCTAACATCTCTGTCCACTGCACTAATCTCTAAGACACATGGTGAGCTAAGGCTGTCAATTAGAATTGCACATGGGCCTTGTCACCCGGTCATTCACAATGTGACATTGGCAAGGCCAGGTCACAGATTATCATCATTTTAGGACAGTAAAGTAAACTTGTATTAAGCCTGGATATCTCCTCAGGTCAGGACCCAGCATTCCTCTGACCAAACACAGCAAAGTCAGGGGCTTCCTGACCTCAGTCTGTTAGTCTTTCTTTGTAATTAGTTTTCATGCACAAACACACAGCGGGACCAGATATCTCCAATACTTCCCAGGAAATCATCTTAAATTGTAACAATTGGATTGATTTATACACACAATAGTACTGACTTACCGAGCTGCTATCAGCAGTCTAAAGCCGGGTACAAACGATCAGATTATCGGACTAATTTCCGTCTGTTTTTTGTATGCTGCTAGTTTCATATCGAAAGTGAAGAGGTTACTCTACATACGATAATTCTCGTATGACAAAATTCAACTTGTGTTGAATTGTTTTGTAAGTGTTCTTTTGTTTCGGAGCATAACGATTTTTTTCGTACGAAAACTGTACTAATTGAACACAAATGGGATGTTGTTTTCACGTACGACAAAAGTTTTAGAGCACGCACATCCGTTTTTTTGGCGGTCGAAAATTCGGAATTGGCTGTCGAAAGCACCATACTAGCGATCAGAAAATTGGCAGATCATTCATCGGACTAAAGTTTACTTCCGATTTTCTGATCGTGTGTACGGGCCTTGAGGCCCCATTCAAACCATTGAGTTTTAGGTGTCATAAGCAATGTTATTTAATGAGACTGTACTGTGATGCCCAGGAGAAGAATGAAAATGTGTTTAAATACACTAAAACGGGCAATAAAACGCAGCAGAAAATGAAAGTGGACCGGAATAGAGGTGAACCCGGTCTAAATAATTTACTGAATAGTTTAGTTCTCAAACTGTTTGTGGCCTGGTTTAAAGTCCCAATCTGAGGAATTAATGTTTTGACCCTATATATCAGGGATGTGGTCCACAATCAGTTTAAGTAATTTGTTTCGGTAGAGGGTCTCTTTAAGATTACATTTGAATACGCTTAAAAGATAATGATTTTTATTATTATACAGGATTCATATAGCGCCAACAGTTTGCACAGCACTTTACAACATGAGGGCAGACAGTAAAGTTACAATACAAATCAATAGAGAGGGGATCAGAGGGCCCTGCTCATTAGAGCTTTCAAGCTAGAAGGGAGGGTCAAGTTGAACAAAAGTTTGTGGGCCAGATTCACATAGGTTAGCGGATCTTTAGATCATTCTTGGTCCCAGGCAGCACAATGTCTTGGGCCGGCACTGCTGAGAAGGCTGCTGGTCCAAGGATCTGGACGGATCCTGACTCCATGGTTGGGATGACGCAGAGCCTGGACCATCAGCAGAGAGCAAATTTCAGCCCGCTCTCTGCTGAAAATGCGTCACAGGAGTCCAAAACAATTGGCACTCATGTGATCCATAGGAGAAGTACAGGCAAACAAGCTTTGGCTGTACTTCTCCTTTAAGTATACCATAAAAAATGATTTACATTTTGAATTTCAGCACTTGCTAATTGTATAATAATGTTTTCCAAGTACTTCTTTGTTTTACAATGACACACAGCATATTATATCTGTTGCTAAATCTATCCTAAAACCTCAAACTGCTGTTCTGAGTTTAGTTCATCAGACCCGGGTAGCCCTTGGAGCTGCCAGGAATACCCCTGGGTATACTATACGTAGCACTAGTTTATCACAGTAAAGTGTGATGGATCGGTGTGAACAGAGACTCAGTATATAAATATGGAAGGCTCCATCCCCAGAGAACCTTTTGACACTTGACTATGATATGTCATGTTGGGTCAATCACCTCCATGTAACATGATTCTAGTTTTGTAAGTCATATCTCATCTCAAAGCTCTTTAAGTCTTATCATGTTTGATAGACAAGAATTGCTGTTTTTATCTCATGTAGCAGAGTAGTTTTTTGGCCAGCAATGGGTGTTGGTAAAATCAGTATCATTGTCCTTCAGCATGCCACCAGTTCTCTCACTTAACAATAAACTCACATTGACATCTAATACGGGCATGTCCATAGAAAACCAACCTGCATATACTCAGAATCGTCTTATGAATGCAGGGAGCCTGTGTGCAAGATCATACAGTACACTACAATACTCTATGCCAGCCGCCACTAAATGGCAGCCCGCGGTCCGAGTCCGGCCCGAGTGGCGCTTCTGTCCGGACCGCCATACCGCCAGTATAATTTTAAATGTCAGTGTTGGTTTGCTGGGGCCGCGGGTTTCCCCAGCAACCAGTGACGCTGCGAGCGCACCGCAGCTTGCACTCACGGGCCGCAAATAGGGCCCCGCCGCCTGCTGCTCGCGGGTCCACTCCTGGCTCTCCTTGAGAGTATGGGGCGTGACGTCACGTGCGCCCTGCCCCCCTGCTACTCGCGGTCCTGGGCTCTCCTCATTTTGCAGCTTCAGCCCATCTTGCATTCAAGGTATGTGACATGTTAATTAGTGGTCACTAATGGGCATATTTTTTATTGTGTACACTGCTGGGCATATGTTATTAAAGGTTACGCTGATGGGCACCTTTTTTTATGTTAAGGGGCACTCTGATGGACGAATTTTATTTTAAGGGGCACTCTGATGGACACATTTTATTTTAAGGGGCACGCTGATGGGTATACTTTTAATGTGCACACTGATGAGCATATTTTGTTAAGGGGCACACTGATGAACACATTGTGTTGTGCCCATCAGAGTGCCCCTTAACATAAAATATGCCCATCAGCGTACACATTAAAAATATACCCATCAGCGTGCCCCTTAAAATAAAATGTGCCCATCAGAGTGTCCCTTAACATAAAAGGGGACATTTTTTGTTAAGGGGCACTCTGATGGGTATATTTTTTTTAAGAGCAACACTGATGGGCACATTTTGTATTAAGGAGCACTCTGATGGGCAGATTTTATGTTATGGAGCACGTTTTGTTGTGCCCATCAGAGTGCCCCTTAATATAAAATTTGCCCATCAGGGTGCCCCTTAACATAAAATTTGGCCATCAGAGTGTCCCTTAATATAAAATGTGACCATGGGCACATTTTATGTTAAGGGGCACACTGTTGGACATATTTTATGTTAAGGGGCACTCTGATGGGCACATTTTATGTTAAGGGACACATTTTGTTGTGCCCATCAGAGTGCCCCTTAATATAAAATGTGCCCATCAGGGTGTCCTTTACACATAAAACTTGCCCAATTAGAGTGTCCCTTAACATAAAATGTTCCCATCAGCGTGACCCTTATTTTATGTTAAGGGGCACGCTGATGGGCACATTTTATGTTAAGGGGGACTCTGATGGGGGCATCTGATGTAAGGAGGCACTCTGACGGGAATGCCTGATGTAAATGAGCGCTGTGATGGGGACCTCTGATTTAAAGGGGCACTGTGATGGGGACCCCTTATTTAAAGGAGTGCTGTGATAGGGACAACTAATGTAAAGGGGTGCTGTAATGGGGACACCTGATGTAAAGGGGCACTGTGATGGGGACACCTGATGTAAAGGGGCGCTGTGATGGGGACACCTGATGTAAAGTGGTGCTGTGATGGGGATACCTGATGTAAAGTGGTGCTGTGATGGGGATACCTGATGTAAAGGGGGACTCTGATGGGGGCATCTGATGTAAGGAGGCACTCTGACAGGAATGCCTGATGTAAATGAGCGCTGTGATGGGGACCTCTGATTTAAAGGGGCACTGTGATGGGGACCCCTTATTTAAAGGAGTGCTGTGATAGGGACAACTAATGTAAAGGGGTGCTGTAATGGGGACACCTGATGTAAAGGGGCACTGTGATGGGGACACCTGATGTAAAGGGGCGCTGTGATGGGGACACCTGATGTAAAGGAGCGCTGTGATGGGGACACCTGATGTAAAAGGGCGCTGTGATGGGGACACCTGATGTAAAGTGGTGCTGTGATGGGGACACCTGATGTAAAGTGGTGCTGTGATGGGGATACCTGATGTAAAGTGGTGCTGTGATGGGGATACCTGATGTAAAGGGATACTGTGATGCAGGCATGGACTGGCCATTGGGACTACAGGGAGTTTCCCGGTGGGCCGATCGCTCAGTGGGCCGGCTTCAGTGACAGCGGACTGCCGCCCCCCTCCGCTCCTCTGTCTCTCCCTTCCTGCAGCGCTCACCTCCTCTCTCTGCCCACAGCGCTCACCTGGGGGGAACAAAGAAGCAGGGGGAGGACCAGAGGAGCAAGGGGGACGACAGAGGAGCATGGGGGAGGGGACAGACAGCTGACTCAACAGCTATGGCCTGGGAGTTTCTCACTTCTGCCTAATCTTGTCCCATTAGGGGGCACCAAACTGATTCTTTGCCCCGGGTGAAATATTGTCTAGCTTCCCCACTGGTACTGCCTATAAGAGTACCAGTCGTTCTACTCTAATAAAGTAGAACGGATAGTGGCTAGTGAAGGGGGAGAAGGGGCTTGGGTGGCCGGGGGGTGCGGGAGTTGTCCGGCCACCGTGGGAGAGACCTGTCAAAGTGGGCCAGTCTGGATGAAGTCCAGGGCCAAATTTTTGTCCCAGTCCAGCCCTGCTGTGATGGGGACACCTGATGTAAAGGGGTGCTGTGATGGGACACCTGATGTAAAGGGTGACTATGATGAGGACACCTGATGTAAAGGGGCGCTGTGATGGGGACACCTGATGTAAAGGGGCGCTGTGATGGGGACACCTGATGTACAGAAGCACTGTTATGGGGACAAATGGGGACTTGAGATTCGGACCTCGGCCCAAAGAAAATTTTAGTGACTGGACCTCCTTGAACTTTAATTCAAGACACCTGATCTATGCTGGTCCCTTAGCTGCATACAGCATGTACAGTATGTGGTCGTAGCTGGCAACCATGGAGTCCTCCTTAGTCAGAGGCACTGATCGCATGTAACCACTTATACATGCCTTCTGAGATGGGAATGAGGGACACCTATTAACAAACATATGTAGGCATAGGACACATCCCCTGCCAGGCTCCTACAAAAAAAAAGATTGGTTAAACCCACATGTGCTTTTTAACCACTATTATTCGTTTATATTGGTTTTTGGAATTTACAAATGCAGCCATTTAGAAATTGAATGAAAGGTTTAGCACGTTTTTGATAGATAAGTCGCATATACAACTATATAGATCAGACCACAATGAGGGACAAATGAGGAGGAAAGAGGGACAGAGGGACATTGCTCCAAATCAAGGACAGTCTATCCTCATATGAACAGTTTAATGTGATCAGCGCCAGCGGTGACCATTCATTTGCGCTCAATAAACAACTGTGACCCTCATTCCTTCAAACTTCTGACAGTGACCGGCCCCCCAGACTCCCCATTTTACTCACCTGAGCCAGTTCGTTCACTCGGCAGAGAGACGCTGTACCTCTCTGCCCAGGGTTCTTGGCTCTTGATTGGATAGATTGATAGCAGCGCAGCCATTGGCCAGAATAATTGATGCTGCGAGGCAGCAAAGTGCTGTGTGATCTCTTTGTGGGTTCAGTTCTTTTGGTAAGAAACATGTTTTAACACTGTGGTGAAATGGTTTTGAAGCACTTTTGCCTTTCCTGCGGCACCCAGCTGATCTTTTGAGACTCCAACATTGGGACTTTCATTATTGATTTTTGTTTTTTAGGTGCTGCAGTTGTTGTTTGTTTTTGTTTTTTACATTGTGTGCAAGGTCACTTTTGTTTTTGTTTTTATATTTAAAGCGGAGCTCCACCCTAAAGTTGAACATCCGCTCATCGGATTCCCCCCCCCCCCCTCCGGTGCCAAAATTGGCACCTTTCAGGGGGAGGGGGGACTGGATACCTGTCAAAGACAGGTATCCTTTCCCACTCCTGGGAGTCTGGCCGCGCCGTGACGTCACCACAGGGCTCCTTCCTCCTCCTCCCCTGGCCGCCGGGCTAATAGGTGAGCGGAGCGGGGCCTCGCGCATGCACAGTAGGGTTCCCGGCGTGAAGCCGAAATGCTACACTGCCGGGTTCCCTTACCCACAATGGCGGTGGCAGTTTGGCTTTTCGGCTTCACGCCGGGAACCTTACTGCCGACATCGCTGGACTCCAGGACAGGTAAGTGTCCATTTATTAAAAGCCAGCAGCTGCAGTATGTGTAGCTGCTGGCTTTTAATAAAAAAATATATATATATTTTTTTACTAGTTATGGCAGCGATCAGCGATTTTTATAGGGACTGCGACATTATGGTGGACACATTGGATACTTTTGACACCATTTTGGGACCATTGTCATTTTTACAGCAATCAGTGCTATAAAAATGCACTGATTACTGTAAAAATTACACTGGTGGTGAAGGGGTTAAGTGCTCCCTAGGAAGTAATTCTTAGTGTTAGGGGGTGTGGCTACACGTGACACGTCACTAATGACGGTTCCCGATCACAGGGAACGATCATCAGTGACAGTGTCACTAGGCAGAATAGGAGAATGCCTTGTTTACAAAGGCATTCCCCTGTTCTGCCTTTGCCTACCGCAATTGCGGGACTCCCAGGAACATCGAGTTCCCAAGACCCGCGGCCGCACTGGGTGGCAGATTTAAAGGGACGTACCTGTACGCCAA
Source organism: Rana temporaria (assembly GCF_905171775.1). Taxonomy (NCBI): domain Eukaryota; kingdom Metazoa; phylum Chordata; class Amphibia; order Anura; family Ranidae; genus Rana; species Rana temporaria. The sequence goes on from NC_053490.1 coordinate 88,645,524, forward strand.
TCTGCCTGCCCGTGCCATTCTGTCGACATAAATAGTCGTTATTCTGAAAACAGTAAAATGATGGGCTTTACCAAAAAGCTGTAATTTTGTTTCGTCTGTCCACAGCACATTCTCCCAAAAGTAGTTTGGCTTCCTCAGTAGGGATGAGCTTCGAGTTCGAGCCAAACTCATGTTCATACAGACAACGTTGGAGCAGGAAGCCGGGAACGAGTGTCACCGCTGGATTTTTTTTCTATTTACACTTGCTTCGTGAAATGGTAGGGGTACAATGTACCCCATTACCAATTCACATGGGGGGGGGCAGGATCTGGGGGTCCCCTTTGTTAATAGGGTCTTCCAGATTCTGATAAGCCCCCCGCCCGCAGACCCCCACAACCACCGGGCAAGGGTTGTGGGGATGAGGCCCTTGTGCCCATCAACATGGGGACATCCTCCCCATGTTGAGGGCATGTGGCCTGGTACGGTTCAGGAGAGGGGGGGCAGCACTCTGTCCCCCCCTCTTTTCTACGGCCGGCCAGGTTAACGTGCTCGGATAAGGCGTCTGGTCTGGTGTGAATTTTTGGGGGAACTCCACGCCATTTTTTTTTTAAATTTGGGGTGGAGTTCCCCTTAAAATCCACACCAGACCTGAAGGGTCTGGAATGGATATTTGGGGGAACCTCACGTCATTTTTCTTTTAAATTGACGGCGGGGTTCCCCTTAATATCCATTCCAGACCTGAAGGGTCTGGTAATGGAATTTGGGGGGAACCCCCCACGCTATTTTTTTTTTTTTTTATGAATGAATTCGCTCTGAATTGCCAGAGCCGACAAATCATTATAGCCGCAAAGACGGTTTTAAAATACTTTTTTTCCTTTCAGAAATGACACTTTGTGCAGGGACAGTTCCATGTACGGGAAACATGCGCTATTTCACATACTAACTTTACACCCCCCCTAGGTACAAAATTTTAAGTAATATTTCACTTTTATTGTTTCACTTTTAGCATTATTAAATTCACTGCTCCCGAAAAAACGGCCTTTTTTAAAACTTTTTTTTGCATTGATACATGTCCCCTGGGACAGGACCCAGGTCCCCAAACACTTTTTAGGACAATAAATTGCATATTAGCCTTTAAAATTAGCACTTTATATTTCAAATGTTCGAGTCCCATAGACTTTAATAGGGTTCTAAAGTTCACACGATCATTTGGTGTGTTCGCAAGTTCTGGTGCGAACCGAACAGGGAGGTGTTCGGCTCATCCCTATTCCTCAGGAAACTTTTGGCAAACTCTTTGATCAATTTTTCTCTTATGTTCATGGAGATAAACTACAGTTGCATAGGCTGTAAACTTCTTGACAATGTTGTGCACAGTGGACATAGGAACATTAAAATCTCTGGAAATGCACTTGTAACCTTGAGATTGTCCATGCTTTTCCAGAATGTATGTTCTCAAATTCTCAGACAATTCTTTGCTGCTCTTTCTCTTCTCCACGCTCCATGTGGCACACAGAGACACACAACAGAAAGGTTGAGTAATTTTTTCACTGGTAACAGTTGCCGGTGTGATTTCTATATTGTCAGCACCTGTTCATTGATACAAGTGAGTTTAGTTACAACCTACAGGAGCATCACAAACTTGGAATGCAATTATTTCTTACCACTTTGAGAAGGTGGCAATACTTTTGCCCAGTCCTATTTTTTAAGTGTTGCATGGAATATGTCAGATTTGGCTTTTTGTTTCTCCACTTTTTTGTGTCATACCGATATAAACATAAGAAATAAACATTAAAAAAGGCTTAACATTTGTAATTGCAACAATTTTCTGAGCAAAGTGGTGCATTATCATTACAGAAATGCAGGGATGCCCATATTTTTGGCCATGACTGTATGTACAGTAGGGCTGCAACTAACGATTATTTTCATAATCGATTAGTTTGCCGATTATTGTTTTCGATTACTCGGTTAATAACCTTAAATAAAAGTAATTTTGCTGCGATTTGCATTTTTTGAATTTTGTTGGGCCAATTTGTTGTTGGGTAGATAAAAAAAACTCAAATTGCCGCAAAAACGCATTACATGCCTTTCTGCAGCTTCTCCGTTGAAGTATATTGAACCAAAAAAACAACATAGCACAGGTGTGCATTAAAAAAAGTCCTTGCCCTTTACAAATATGCAGCAGCTGAAAAAAGCATGGATGTTAACGTGTCCCATAGGAAACAATGTAAATGAACTGTAGTGTGTTTCTGCAAAGAGCCCAAAAAAACACAGAGGTGTGACCCCGGCCTGAGATGTTTAGTAACATAATGGGGTAAAAAAATAAAAATTAGTAAAAAAAGAGCAAATAAACGCTACTGTAAGGGGTTATTTTTTTACTGTGGTACAGTGAAAGTAATATTTACAGTAACCATTTTCTCTTTTTGTACTATAAAGGGATATATTTTTTTTTTTAACCCCATTATGTTACTGGCCGATTAATCGATTATGAAAATAGTAATCGATTATGAAATTAATCGATTATGAAATTAATCGATTAGTTGTTTCGGCCCTAATGTACAGCACCATGCCAGCCCCTCCCAACGGCAATGGACTGCCTCCCTTTATAGAGATGTTCAAAGACCAAGTGATGGTGTCACTGTGTCTAAAATAAGGTATTAAAACAGAAAAGTTTGTATCATAGTGAACACAGTTAGGATACAGTGGGTGACCACGATATTGTGTCAATCCCGCTCCCTTTCTCAGCGAGATTGACCACCTACGAGCCCCATCGCAGGAGCCAGCGCCAAGCTGGCTTGCCGCGATGGAGACAAAGCCGCCATAGAAGCGACGGAGATCCGACTTGGATTCTCGCCAATTCTAGCTGCGGCGTTTGGTATGAATCCTGAGAGGGAACTCCACGCCAAATTTTAAATAAAAAAAACGGCTTGGGTTCCCCCCCCAGGGGCATACCAGACCCTTAGGTCTGGTATGGGTTGTAAGGAGACCCCCCCTACACCGAAAAACCGGCGTGGGGGTCCCCCCACAATCCATACCAGACCCGTATCCAAAGCACGCTGCCCGGCCGGTCAGGAAAGGAGTGGGGACGAGTGAGCGCCCCCCTACTGAGCCGTCCCAGGCCGCATGCCCTCAACATGGGGGGGTTGGGTGCTCTGGGGCAGGGGGGCGCACTGCAGCCCCCCACCCCAAAGCACCCTGTCCCCATGTTGATAAGGACAGGGCTTCTTCCCGACAACCCTTGTCGTTGGTCTGCGGGCAGGGGCCTTATCGGAATAATAAGGGGGCCCCCAGATACCGGCCCCCCACCGTAGGTGAATGAATATGAGGTACATCATACCCCTACCCATTCACCTGGAGACAAAGTGTAAAAGTAAATAAACACACGACACAGGGGTTTTAAAGTAATTTATTAGTCAGCTCCGGGGGCCCCCCTCTCTTCTTTAGCTCTTTTACCAGGGGTGGCCTTCTTCTTCCGCTCTCCGGGGGTCTTCTCCGCTCTCCGGGGGTCTTCTCCATTCTCTGGGGGTCTTCTCCCATCTTCTCCGCTCTCCGCTGTCATCTCGGCGCTGTGTCGTGTGTTTATTTACTTTTACACTTTGCCTCCAGGTGAATGGGTAGGGGTACGATGTACCCCATATTCATTCACCTAGGGTGGGGGGCCGGTATCTGGGGGCCCCCTTATTAAAGGGGGCTCCCAGATTCCGATAAGCCCCCCGCCCGCAGACCCCGACAACCAACGGCCAGGGTTGTCGGGAAGAGGCCCTGTCCTTATCAACATGGGGACAGGGTGCTTTGGGGTGTTGAGGGCATGCGGCCTGGTACGGTTTAGGAGGGGGGCCGCTCACTCGTCCCCACTCCTTTCCTGACCGGCCGGGCAGCGTCCTTTGCATACGGGTCTGGTATGGATTGTGGGGGGACCCCCACGCCGTTTTTTCGGCATAGGGGGGTCTCCTTACAACCCATACCAGACCTAAGGGCCTGGTATGCCCCTGGGGGGGGGAACCCATGCCATTTTTTTATTTAAAATTTGGCGTGGAGTTCCCTCTCAGGATTCATAACAAGCGCTGCAGCTAGAATTGGCGGGAATCCAAGTCGGATCCCCGTCGCTTCTATGACGCGCTCGCTGGAATGTGCTTTGTCTATTCCAGCGAGTGCGAGATGTCGGCACCCTGTCGCCGAGAATCAGCGCGATGCTGTCGTGCTGGAAACACATTCTCGGCAACAGGTACAGTATCTAAACATCTCGTTTAGTGATGGGACCTGCATGAGCAGACTATTAAGCTGAATAAGCAAAGCTGCGAGTGTCCCCAGATGTCCCCCAGAGCAATGACAGAGGCAGACGCTACATAAGCTTCACTGTAAGAAAAATTCTCACAAAGTACCACCTGTGACTGATTGGGATGGAGACGAGGAAACTCTGGGAAAGAAATTGCTTCAGATTTAGCAATAAATTCAATCTGCAAGCAATCCTGAAACATAAAAATAAATTATTTCTATGACTTATATTTTGCCACAGAAGTTTTGTACATGCCAGATCTGTCACTGTGGCCTTTGTCAGCCAGTTATGTGGCCAAATTTAAAGGCATTATAAACCTTCCAACCTGCAGCTTGTGTTTCTCACCTGCATAAGATGTACATTGGTCATAGTAAGTATATACACTTTCGGGTTTCTCGTTGGGAAACAGGCTGACAAGAATCTCGATGAGAAAATAGAGAGCAGGATCTCTATTTTTCTCGTTGAGATTCTGGCCAGATTTCCAGACGAGAAACCTAAAAGCCTAGTACACACGCTCGGTTTACTCGGCAAGAAAGCTCTGCCAGCAGTTTTCTTGCTGGTTCTTGCTGAGAAAACGAGCGTGTGTACGAGGCTATATAGTTTCATGGTGTAGTTTGTTGTCCTGTACACACAGCCTATAGTAGAGAAAACCTTCACATCCTGGTGTCAAATGTTCAAACATAAGGCACACAAAATGGCACTGCAAAGGTTAACGCATGACCTCTGTTACCTCTATCTGTGGTCTGAGAACTGACACTTGAAAAAAACTTGACCTGTGAAAAAAACACATATCCCACAATCTCTGGGTCTTTCAATCCAGTGTTCTGCACGTGAGAGCTAAACGGTAATTAGATCAGACACAGACAAAGCAATTAACAGAGAGCTTACCATGCAGTATTTTATTATATTAGCACTCTAACACTTGCAATGTACACAAAAGAAATGGTAAGGCATGGATTGTGACCCAGAAAAAAAAGTTGCCCGTCCCTTTAGCAATTAGGTAAAAAGCTAGGTGAATGAATACATATGTGAGCCCATCATTACAAAGTAAGGCTCTGTTTACACTGGCATTAAAAAGCAGGAGTTTGGGGCACATACTGAGATTACCACCTTAATGCATACTAATGTGTTGCTTTGGCATAGTCTTTCTCCCCTCATATTCCTCTGTGGGGTAATCCGTCTCTCCCACATATGCAACAAATCACAGATTCTAGATGGTGTGGGTCACTAGGGGTATAGTGGGTCTAAAACATAAAGTTGTAAAAGGGTCTTTTTTAGGTACCTGCAACTTAGGCATGCTTTTGGCCAACAGTTTCCCTCTCGGATTACATTAGATTCAGAACCCACTGAGTGGTTGTTGAGCTCCAGTGTGCTGGATAAACCTCTATCCTCTCTCTACCTGCATTTGTCCATAGCCTATGTGACTAAAGCAGGTCGGGTATATCAAAGATGGCAAGCTGACATTTCTACTTTGGGGGAGGATGATTGGGAGCACTGCCTAGGCTCTTATATTGCTACCATGATCTCAGCTAGAGACAGGTTTGTCCAACTCAAGTTCCTGCATAGAGTTTATTATATTCCTCAGTGCTTAGCGACCATCTATCTGTCTCTTTGACTTGTCCACGGTGCCAGGCCCTGGAAGCCCAGCTTTTTCACATGGTGTGGTCTTGTCCTTCTCTACAGTCGTTCTGGACACAGGTGGTGTTTGGTGTGAACTCGGTGTGTGGCTTGACTTTCGGATTGGATCCTAAGGTTTTACTTTTAAATACAACAAACAAAAGTCACTGCCCCTACCTATGACTGGTTTATACAGTACAATAAGGGGCGCTGGAAAGGGCGGATATACATACAAAAACATAGAATATCCAGGCTCAAACTTACTGACCAATCAGCAACCAACCAAGTTCACCTGTCTAACTGTGTGTGTTAAAAACAGAGGTTTAGTTGCACGCATTTGCAAATGCATGTGTAAGCTACAGGCCCCGTCAAGGCGCTCTGTATACTGCAGTCCTAACTATAACATTGCATTATAAGTGTCCTCAGTAGGAGCACATGACTGCTGATGGATAGATAAGGGGCAGGTGACTGGAGGTAGCCCAGCCCTCATTAAAGGGGCAGGAGCACACTGCACACTCAGCAGATGGACGCAAAGGTGCCAGTGTACTACCTGACCACAATGACATAAATACAACAAACATAAGTCACTGCCCCTACCTATGACTGGTCTATACAATAAGGAGAGCTGGAAAGGGCGGATATACATACAAAAACATAGAATATTCTGGCTCAAACTTACCGACCAATCAGCAACCAACCAAATTCATCTGTCTAACTGTGTGCGTTAAAAACAGAAGTATATCCGGTAAGTTTGAGCCTGGATATTCTATGTTTTTGTATGTATATCCGCCCTTTCCAGCTCTCCTTATTGTATAGACCAGTCATAGGTAGGGGCAGTGACTTTTGTTTGTTGTATTTATGTCATTGTGGTCAGGCATTTGGTTGGTTGCTGATTGGTCGGTAAGTTTGAGCCTGGATATTCTATGTTTTACTTTTAAATGTTTTTGATGACTCTCATATGAGAAGATATATTAAGCTCTTTATTTGCTACTCTTCCTTTTATGCACGCAGGGAGATACTTTTATACTGGAAATCTCCCCAACCTCCTACTGTTACTTACCGGTGTTCTGCTGTGAATAAGGTTCTACTCTTGTATAAGCTTACCTATCTTAACTGAAAGTGCCCTAGGAAGTTTGACAAAATTTGGTCCACTTGGATAGATTCTTAGACCCCTTTCACACTGAGGAGTTTTTCAGGCGTTTTAGCGCTAAAAATAGTGCCTAAATACTGCCTGAAAAACTCCTGCCCTGCCGTCTCAGTGTGAAAGCCCAAGGGCTTTCACACTGGAGCGGTGCGCTAGCAGGACCGTTCCAAAAGTCCTGCTAGCAGCATCTTTGGAGCGGCGAAGGAGCAAGGTGTGTTTATACCGCCACAATTCCGCGGCAATTCCGAAGGTATAGTGCCACTAAAAATAGCGCCGCTATACCGTCAGCGCACCTCCCGCCCCAGTGTGAAAGGGGTCTTATGGAGCAGAGGCAGACTGATGGCCGTAGCCTGACTGTGCTTTTGCTGTTGGGAATTTATAATTCCTTAGGTAACCACTTATGTTTAGTGCTTGGTATTTTGCCTCTCCCCTCTTTGCCTCTTTGTTATTTTGGTTCCCCTCTTTGTCAAACAGCGCAGGTAATTTAACTACACTAATGCCTAGTTACAGAAAATTGACAGTGTACTATGCTTTTAACCAACCAATTCAACTAGTGCCTGCCACAATCTTTAGAAGGGAAACTTTACTTTAGTTTAGACCCTGTAGTGCAGGGTCACTTTAAGTAAAAAGTGTCAGCACTGAGCCTTGGCGAGTGACATTTAGTGGCCAAGTCTCTACATACACTGCCCTTTCAGGCATATTACATTTATGTTTGATTGGAGTTCTGTTTTTGGCAATGGCACCAGGAGAGATAAAGTCAGCTGATAGGCCGTTACAGCTGGAGTCACCTATTGTAAGTATCCTTTGTTTGTCTCCTTCACAGCATAACGTGACATATTATATATATATTTGTACTAACATAGCGTCTGCACAAAAATAGGATTTCAAAGCAAAACAAACAAGAAGATAAATGACTGTTCAATGTATGTCCTCCATATAGATCAGGCACGGTAGGTTGAACATGTTCTGTTTATCCTTTGACAGGAGATATCTGAGCAGGATTCCTGTAGAACATATGGCTAACACGTCATGAGTCTCGTTCAGTGTCTCCACATTACATTCTAGGAATGTCAGTCAAATGCCAGGTCATGGGATGAAAGGAGGACACCGGTTACTAATATTTATCCCAATTTATAATTCTGGTGGAACACAATCACCTAACATCTGTTGCTTTCTTATCCCTGTTATATCAGACTTGCCAGAAAGTTAACTCATACTATGCCTGGACTAGACAAATCAACAGGTGTATTTCATAGCGGGTTCCAGAAGGACCCTTTACAGTCCTGAAACTTGCTCAGGGTTTTCATAACCAAACTCCCCCCACCCCACACACATACGCACTCTCTTAACACAGCTTGGACCTACCCAATGACCACTCATGCACTACAGGATGCACGGAGGAGTGTCCTGTGTGCCCCCATACCTGGAAGTATGGAAGAGTTCTTGACCAGGCCCACTGGCAAATTAGGGAAGTATAAATTCCTTGTGGTGCCTGCTATTAGGTGAACCTGTTATTTTACTTTGTCCAAGATCAGGTCTTCCTTAACCACTTAAGGACCGAGCCTCTTTCTGAGATTTGGGGCCAGATCCACAAACGAATTACGCCGGCGTATCTATGGATACGCCGCGTAATTTTTTAAATGCTCCCTCGTATCTTTGTTTTGTATCCACAAAACAAGATACGACTGAATCTGGGCTCGATCCGACTGGCGTACGCCGTCGAATCGTAGGTGCATATTTACGCTGGCCGCTAGGTGGCGTTTCCGTCAAATTCCGCGTCGAGTATGCAAATTAGCTAGATACGGCGATCCACGAACGTACGTCCGGCCGGCGCATTTTTTTGCGTAGTTTCCCTAAGGCTTTTTTCTGCGTATAGGTACCCCTGCTATATGAGGCGTATCCTATGTTAAGTATGGCCGTCGTTCCCGTGTCAAATTTTGAATTTTTTACGTCGTTTGCGTAAGTCGTTCGCGAATAGGGCTTTGCGTAGAATGACGTTCACGTCGTAACGTCACGGCTTGTTGCGGGTTAATTTCGAGCATGCGCACTGGGATACCCCACATCGGGTCAAGACGTATTTACATAAAACACGCCCCCATCACATCCATTTGAATTGCGCGCCCTTACGCCGCCAAAGTTACACTACGCCGCCGTAACTTACGGGCCAAATTCTTTCAGGATCAGGAATTTACGCTGTAAATTACGGCGGCGTAGTATATCAGAGATACACTACGCCGGACGGATAGAAGCGCCGCGCTTCGTGGATCTGGCCCTTGGTGTTTACACATTAAAAACATTTTTTTTGCTAGAAAATGCTAGAACCCCAAATATTATATATTTTTTTCGAACACCCTAGAGAATAAAATAGCGGTCGTTGCAATACTTTGTCACACCGTATTTGCACAGCGGTCTTAAAATCGCTCTTTTTTTGGGGGAAAAATTCACTTTTTTTTAATAAAAAAATAAGACAACAGTAAAGTTAGCACAATTTTTTTTATATTGTCAAAGATAATGATACGCCGAATAAATTGATACCCGACATGTCACTTTTTTAAATTGCGCCTGCTCGTGGAATGGCGACAATCTTTTACCCTTAAAAATCCCCATAGGCGATGTTTAATTTTTTTACAGATTGCATGTTTTGAGTTAAAGACGAGGTCTAGGGCTAGAATTGTTGCTCTCATTCCAACGATCACGGCAATACCTCACATTTGTTATTTGAATGCCGTTTTCATATGCTGGCGTATTTTATAGCTTTTCTTTATTTTGACACGGTTTAAAAAAGAAATTGGGTGTAAACATCCCTTGTAATAGGAAAAGCATTACAGGTCCTCTTAAATATGAGATCTGGGGTCAAAAAGACCTCAGATCTCATATTTAGACTAAAATGCAATAAAAAAAATGTCCCTTTAAGAGCATTTAAGATGGTGCCAAACTCCATCTTTACTTTCACCCATATATATCAGAGTGTCTTCCAGCACTCACGTGACTCCTCTGCTCTCTCTCCTCTCTTCTCCCCTCCTCTCCAGTTGGGATTAGTGGGAGTTCTCTGCCCGCCCACTATAGCTGTCAGCTGGGGAGAGAAGAGAGCAGAGGAGTCACGTTAGCACCGAGAGATGCTCTCATATAAGGTATAATCTGTATTTTTTTTCTATAACACGGGTACATAATGTTATTTTACAGAGGGGATGGTAAGTTTATAGTGTATTGCATAAAAATTCATAGGGGCTGATTTTCCAATGGCAGATAGACCGTTCACTTTGCATAGGACGTTGCATTTTGCAGGGGAATTTTCATCAGATCTTAGTGAATGTGGTGAGATATCACTTTGCAAAAAATTCCCAATCATGTGCAAGAAAAAAAAAAGAGTTTTTAATTACTCATGAATGGATGATGGAAGTCAGCAGAGCTTCAGCACATTCATTAAGCTATAGGGAAACTCATTTGCAAAGTGCAACTTCCCTTGCACAGTGAACAGTCTGGTAGCCTATAGGGCCCTTTCACATGTACGGACAAATGGTCCATTTATTACAAGTCCGTTTACGGACTTGTAATGGTTCCCTATGGGATTGCAGACGTTAGCGGATGATGCATCCGCTAACGTCCGCGTCCGCAAAGATCCGCTTTTGCTGACGGAAGAAAACCCTATTTTTCTTCCGTCCGGCGGAACGGATCGGATGAATACGGACACACGGTCCGTATTCATCCGATTCCCCATAGGGGGAAGCGGAGGAGAGACAGGGCGGTCTCTGCACTGTGTGCGGGGACCGCCCTGTCCGCCGACAGCTCAGCGGGAATTAACGGAGGAATCCCCGCTGAGCCAAACGGGCTAACGGAGCGGATCAATACGGATCTGCTCCGTGTGAAAGAGCACTTAGTAAATCAACCCCATTGCACAGAAAAGAATAGTTGCAGCTTAGATTTCAAACAAAGCTTAAACACCCTGTATACCTAATTGCATACATCAAAGAGAGAGAAACAGTTTGAAATGCATCACAGGTGTCCTAAATCTACCCTGTAGACATTTACTTGTAAAATAAAAATGTTAAATAAATAATAAAAATTATGTAGCACATCAACAAATTTATGGCTATGCATACATTTTAAATGCAATGTTTTAATTAATACATACATAAAAAAAGAGTACAGGCCAACATTGCAGCTTTGAGGGGCCAATGGACGGGCCATATACTGTAAAATATTGGATGAGAACCTTTTTCCTTCAGCCAGAACACTGAAGATGGGTCATGGATTGGTCTTTTAGCATGACAATGACCCAAAACATACCACCAAGGCAACAAAGGAGTGACCCAAGGATAAGCACATTAAAGTTGTTGTAAAGTCTGTTCTATCACCTGTACCTACAGGCATGCCTGTAGTAAGGCTTACCTGTAGGTGCTGTGAATGTCTGTGAATGTCTCCTAAACTTGCACAATTTAAGAGATATTCAGAGTGCTTGCAGTCGTTAACCTGACATTCAGAGCCCGTTTCATAAACGGTGGCTCCTGCGCACATGCGCAGGAGCCACCTTAATCCTATGGATTAACATTAGAACATTTATGGAGGGAGCTGAAACTTCGAGTTGCAAAGCAACAGCCAAAAAACCTTAAAGCGGAGGTTCACCGGTAAAATCCTGTTTTTACCCTTAGATGGATGCTCATTTAGTCTAGGGGAATCGGCTAGTTGTTTTAAAATCCGAGCAGTACTTACCGTTGTAGAGGGCGATCTTCTCCGCCACTTCCGGGTATGGGCTGCGGGACTGGGCGTTTCTTCTTGATTGACAGTCTTCCGACAGGCTTCCAACGGTCGCATCCATCGCGTCACGGTTTTCCGAAAGTAGCCGAACGTTGGTGCGCAGGCGCAGTATAGAGCCGCACCGACGTTCGGCTTCTTTCGGCTACTCGTGACGCGATGGATGCGACTGTCAGAAGCCTTTCGGAAGACTGTCAATCAAGAAGGAACGCCCACTCCCGAAGACCCATACCCGGAAGTGGCGGAGAAGATCGCCCTCTACAACGGTAAGTAATGCTCAGATTTTAAAACAACTAGCCGATTCCCCTAGACTAAATGAGCATCAGACTAAGGGTAAAAGAGTAAAAAACAGCATTTATCGGTGAACTCCCGCTTTAAGGATTTAGAGAAGATCTGTAAAGAAGAGTGGCCAAAATCCCTCCTGAAATTTGTGCAAACCTGGTCACCAACTACAAGAAACATCTTGCCTCTGTGCTTGTCAACAAGGTTTTCTCCACGGGCGTAAAATGAAGGATGGATGGCCGCACTCCAAACCAAACAGGTTGTCTTTATTTAAACGAACAGCAAAACATACCAGAAGTCTTCAGCCATGAATAAGCACTAAGTCAGTGCGAAACGTCGGTTATCCTCCTGTTTCTGTTGCTGTGATCTGGTATGTTTTGCTGTTCGTTTAAATAAAGACAACCTGTTTGGTTTGGAGTGCGGCCATCCATCCTTCATTTTACGCCCATGCTTGCCTAGTGCACTGCCAGCACCCTTGGAATCCTACACCTGTGTATGACCCTATAGCAGACCCACCTTGAGCGGTGATTTTCCTTCTTCTATTGCTTAAGGTTTTCTCCACCATGTACTAAGTCATGTTTTTCTTGGGGATCAAATACTTATTTTACTCACTGAACTGCAACTCAATTTATAACATTTGTTTAATGTGTTTTTTCAGGATTTTTGGTTGCTATTCTGTCTCTGTCATTTAAAATCCACCTATGATAAAAAATGATACACCCTTCATTTCTTTGTAAGGGGGCAAACTTACAAAATCAACAGGGGATCAAATAATTATTTTCCCCATTTTACTGGAGAGTGGTTCACAGATTGGTCATCTACCCTTACGTAATGCAAAATGTCTTCCGTCAAGATCCCCTAACAATCCTGGGGTCTACGCAAGAACCCTAGGGTGCTTTGTTCCCTCTTTCAGTGTTTTTTTTTTTAACATATAGTGAAAAATGCTATGGAACTGTCTTTTGTCATATGGACCTGCTATATCAGCAGACTTTGTACTGTTTACAGTATATATAGTCTTCTTTCATACATAAAGAATATACAAATAAGTAGAAATATACACTATATTACCAAAACTATTGGGACGTCTGCCTTTTACACGCACATGAACTTTTATGGCTTCCCAGTCTTAGGCCGCGTACACACGGTTAGTCAAAACCGATGAAAACGGCCTGCAGGACCTTTTCATTGGTCCAAACCGATCGTGTGACGGCCCCATCGGTCAGTTATCCTTCCGTCAAAAAATGTAGAACTTGCTTTAAAATTGAACCGATGGACGCCTAACCGATAGGTCAAAACCGATGGTTAGTATGCAAAAGCATCGGTTAAAAATCCACGCATGCTCAGAATCAAGTCGACGCATGCTTGGAAGCATTGAACTTAGTTTTTTTCAGCACGTCGTTGTGTTTTACGTCACCGCGTTCTGACCCAATCCGTTATTTAACCTATGGTGTGTAGGCACATCAGACCATGAGTCAGCTTCATCGGTTAACCAATGAGAACGGTCCAAAATGTGTCGGTCTGCTGACGCTTTAAGAGTTCCTTTTACTGGAACTAAGGGGCTAAGCCCAACCCCTGAAAAACAACCTTACACCATAATCTCCACTCCACCAAATGATTTGGACCAGTGCACAAAGTTCCATAAAGACATGGATGAGCAAGTCTGGGGTAGAGGAACTTGACTGGCTTGCACAGAGTCCTAACCTTAAAGCGGGGGTTCACCCTAAAAAAATTTTTTTTCTAGCATGCCATCAAGCAGGGAATGGGCGGGGAATGGGCGTTCCTATGCACAGGGAAGATGATTGACGGCCGGCTATGGCGCGTCACGCTCCCCAAAGATAGCCGAAATAGGACTTGCCTCTTCACGGCGCCTGTCTGTGCGCAGGCGCCGTATAGCGCCATGAAGAGGCAAGTCCTATTTCGGCTATCTTCGGGGAGCGTGACGCGCCATAGCCAGCCGTCAATCATCTTCCCTGTGCATAGGAACGCCCATTCCCCGTGGGGAGTCTGAAACTTCATTACGGCAGTAAACAGTGAGTACGGCGCCTAAAAATAAAAGAAAGGTGTACTGTAGATCGCGCTAGTATGCTTGATGGCATGCAAGAAATTTGTTTTTAGGGTGAAACACCGCTTTAACCCGATATAACACACACCTTTAGGGTGATTTAGGTCTTCTCATCCAACATCAATGCCTGACCTCACAAATGCGCTTCTGGAAGATTGGTCAAATATTCCCATAGACACACTCCTAAACCTTGTGGGTAGCCTCCCCAGAAGAGTTGAAGCTGTTATAGCTGCAAAGGGTGGGCCAGCACAATATTGAACCCTACAGTTTAAGACTGGGATGCCATTAAAGTTCATGTGCGTGTAAAGGCAGGTGTCCCAATACTTTTGGTAATATAGTGTATATACTAAAGAGTGCAGTGGTCTTCGGCTTTCAGAGACAGTAGTGCTAATGATTGGCTGGGATGAACCAGCAAAGCGTCCTTTCGAACATTTTTAGAATGTCAACAACAAAAAAATCTTTGAACAGATAGCAGTCACAGATACATAAAACACATTATATTACAGATCTTGAATTGTATCATGAAAAAAATGTAATGCATTCAGCTCTGTCTAGACAGTGTGGCAGGTCTTGCTGGAAATGTAATGCCCCCATGCCCTTTGGCCCTGGTTACAGTAGCTAGCATGGTATGTATTCTGTTCTGTGAATTGTTCACTACAAATGAACTAGCATATTAAGTTGAGGCCTTTTCACCCCAGCAACAATTTGTCGCTTAACAAAACTTGTCTCTCCAGCAGCTAAGCGGTCATCTGGTCCTTATACAGAAGTTTGCAGCAAAAAGATTTAACAAATAACTGTTTGCAGCATATAGAAAATGTATTTTCCTGTTATCCAACATTATCCCACTGATTTCTCATAACTACTTGGCACAGTTTCAAGCTATGACCTAAAATCTCATAGCGTGACAATGCTTGGCCATATTGAAAAGCTTATTTATATAAAAGACAGAAAATGCATATAACTACTGTATGTAATTGTACAGTACATTACAAATGCAGGAATATAAAGTATGAAATAAAAAAAAATAAAAAGAACTTGAAAAAAAGTATTAACCTAATTGGGACACACGTGAGATTTTTATTTCTTCACCTCCAATAAAAGTCATAGCTATCAAGGTAAGGAGATCTATAAATGAAAGAGGCAGAGTTTTCTTGTATTGGCCCATCCTTCATTGTTAGAGCCCTTTTCATTGATGGGAGCTGTAGTACAGCTTCTATGAATGGAGGAGGGTGGTGGGAAGGGTGGACCTAGTCGGCACCCTATGATAGGTCCAGCAACTGTATTAAATCCTGCAGCACTGGAAGATCTCTGCTGTAAGGGTGTGGTGGAGGGGGGAAATAGAAGATGGAACATTTCAACTAGAACAGCCGGCAACCATTAGGCACACTTCCCATTAGATATAAGTACTGATTTTTTGGAAAAAATTTTTTTAACTAAATGGGCTTGGCAGGAGCACTGTTGTTCTGGGAGCCGGCATGATCTGTCACTCCCCCTCCCGTGTTCATTGCACATGGCTGATGAGAGATAACTGTACCGACCTGCTGCTGGTACCATGTGATCGCTGTGGCCAATCACAGCAGATCACATGAGAGTTGAACACAATGAAAGGCTTTGTTATATGCCTTTCATTATGTACTGTTGTAATAAACTCTGTGATTGGTTACAGTTATCACATGGTACAGACAGGGCCAATCACAACGCATCTGTACCATGTGAATAGTAATAACAATAGTAAACACTGAATGAGTAGTTTTCAATTGGAAAAAAATGGTTGCTTACAACTATAAAATGCACAGTTATAAGCAATCATAGTGTGTAAAAAAAAAAATCCTGATCTCCATCCCAGAGTAGTACAGTGTTACTGTGGTAACACTGTATTGCTCTGATTACTGTATGTAAAAAATAAAATAAAATGTGATAAAAAAAAAAAATAATATAAAAAAAAAAAATTATAAAAAAAATGTACATACTGTCACCAGTCAGTGTCCCTGATCACTGCCACACCGTATGATGACACTGTACTGTACTGGTCACAGCACGTAAAAAAGTGTGAAAACCTTTCGTAACAAAAAATTACAACTTTAAAATGCTCGCCATGCCTCTTACTAATTACGTTGGACTGTCTACTCAAAGGGGTCATTTGGGGGGATATCTGTACTGTTCTGGCATTTTTGTGCCTCATGAAATGACATGGGCCGTCAGTACATCAGGATTGATTTTCAGATATAAATACCATAGCTTATGGACGGTATAACTTTCCTAAAGACTGAATAATATACACTGATTTGGGTCATTTTCACCAAAGAAATTTAGTAGTATACCATTTGGTCTGAATCTATTAAGAAAGACTTGTTGGTCTTTTTTCTTTTATTTAAAAAAAAACAAAAAACAGCAGTGATTAAATACCTCTGAAAGAAAGCTCTATTTGTGTGAAAAAAATGTAATTTGGGTACATCGTTGCATGAATGCGCAATTGTCATTCAAAGTGCAACAGTGCTGAAAGCTGAAAATTGGCCTCGGACGTAAAGTGGTAAAAGTGCCCAGTAGGCAAGTGGTTAAAGCTTACCACATGTGTGACTTGCAAGCATGAAAAAACTCTGAAAATAGTGTTATTGTGCGGAGCACTAGGCTGTTAGCTGAAAATAATTACCGTATATGAACCAGCGCAATTGTAATTCAAAGTGTGACCGCTGAAAGCTGAAAAATGACCTGGGCAGGAAGGTAAAAGTGTCTGGTATTGAAGTGGTTAACAGTTTTTCTTTTTATTATTACATTGGAATTATTTTACGTGCAGATAATGTGCCACAGGGTTTCCTTATGTAGCGCCCTGCTCCTGTTGAACAGGCACTGCTTTAAATTTAGTGGGGGTCTGGGCTGTTATTTGGCCAAGACCAAAGTGATTAAGGGCAGTTTAGCCTATGTTCCAGCCATGGCTGTGCTGAGAGTATCCACCATTGCTCGCCTGGGGGTGTCATTACCACCCCAGGCCAATGGTGTCAGCAGCAAGGTCAAGGTGTATTGAGGGTGCCCCTCAGCAACGAATCAGTGGGAGTGGTCGCATCCGCTGTGCATGCTGGGGAGGGGTACTTAAGGCACAGATGCCATTGGTGCGCGGTCCGTCCGTCCCTCCACGCCTCGTGGCCTGCCTGGCCTGAGGTGCATGCTCTGAATTCTAGTTCTGGGACCACGTTGGCCCCGGCCTGCGGCTTTGTTTGCTGGGCCCAGTTGTCTGGCTGGGACCAGTACCGCAAAGGTGATCCTGTGCTGTCCGTCCTGAGGGAGGAAGCCGCTTGATGAAGGAAGCCAGGGGAGGACCTATCCTGGAGAGGGCCATGCAAGAGGCTGGTACCTTAGGAGAAGGCCTGGAAACTTCATCGAAGGATACACCATACACCGAGAGACTTGGCGGTGTCGCCTGTCAGATCTAAAAGTTCTAAAGAAACAAAGCCAAAGAGATCCGGGTGCTGAATCCTGTAGCAGAGGATTCCGGACCAACGTGTCTCATCTAGAAAGGAAGGTCTGTGGCAGAGACTGAACTTTATTTTGTGCGCCATCCCGGCTGCTAGGCCAGTGAGAGGGACCTATCCGGGTGAGCAATACCCGCTCTGGCTAGAGTGGCGACAGAACTGTTTGCTGGAAGCAGGAGTGTTTCCTTTTTTGTGACTGAACCTTCTTACCCTTCCACCCCTCATTAGGGTGCCCACGTGTCCCGGATTGCCCGGGACTGTCCCGCAATTGACATATCAGTCATGGGTCCCGGGCACCTTTATTCTGGGACAATACAATGTCCCGGAATGAAATAGAGGACACAGCCACCCGCTACTAACTAATAACTACATTTCCAGAACTGGTTGCTAGGGCCGGCGCTGACTCGCATCTTGCAACCAGTGACAATTTACTCTCAGACAGTAAGACCGGGAACAAGGCCTGTGCCTAGTGCAGCACTGCTATCCCCACCCACCTTGGCACCTTCTCTGGCACCCAGCGGCAAGCACCAGAAAGTGACCCCACTCCTTTCCTTCTACGCACATGGCTCATGCAGAGGGAGTGACAGCAGCACTGCATCTGGTGGCAGGCGGCACTGCATCTGGTGGCAAGTGGCACATTCACCTGACAAATAACCTGCCGCCAAATTCCCCATCAACCCCGAGACTACATTACCCCCTCATCTTTTTTTGGGGAAAGTGAGAGAGTGGGTGTGTCCCTGAATGGCAGTTTGGAAATGTGGTCACCCTACCCCTCATCCTTCTTTTCTGCTAAAGTTCTACAAAAATAAATCCAAGAAAAAGAAATGCATTGTGTGGACATTGAAATTCTTCAGACTCTCCTTTCACCCTGGACAGCGAGAACATAGAGGTAACGTGCCACCCAAAATATAACCAGCAGCTCTTGCGGGGGTAGTGCTACACTTATAACGTCTTTTATATTTTGGTTTAGCAACCTTTTAACTTTCAAATTTGGTTTCAGAAAAAAATTATATCTGGGATGTGATTAGTAGTATTGGGCAGTGTTTTTGCTTTTCCTTTTCTGTACATTTTGTACATGAAATCATGAAAAGTTACCAGAAGCACAAGAAACTAAATAGGAAAATGAATTTTGTGAAATAACACTGAATCTGTTTTTTGGAAATGAACAGCGGCAGGCTGACAGTGTGATACGGATCTGTGTTTGGAGAGGTCAAATATTCAGTTGTTTGAGTGACGGGGTGCTCTCAGGGGCCGCCTCATCAGCAAGCACATTCATGTGCCCAGTGCCTTGCTAGCACTGCCTACATATTGTCTTAGACATGGACGTTTTAATCTGGATATGCAGAACAAGACATGCTGTGGGGAGATGTTTAATTGGCTCCCAGCAGAGCCCAGGCTGCTTCAATTGCTTGTTTTTTTCCCCTCTTAAATTGGTGCCATTTTCACATCATGTTAATGCCCTCTGGTAGTTTAAATACAAAACTACATTGCATTTTTTTCCTCTCTCACAAAGTAATTAGGAACGAAGGTCACACTGTCCTATTGTTGTTAGAAATGGTTCATTTTCTAGCCCGATGAGCACATTCGATTGACATTTCTGGGTTTTAGCTTTTTTTTTTTATTATTACCGAGAACTTTTTTTGGTGGATTTGTCAGTCATGTGGATCAGTGCTGTATAATACAGCCACAGTGCCAGATATAAAAGGTGATTATGTAAATACAGAGGGACCTGGTCAATGAGGGATATACCGTGGAATGAGGAATGATTTATGACTAGGGAAGCTTCCACTGAGGCCAATCCACAAGCTATGGATATACCTGTATTTTGTAGCAGCAACTATAGGAATACTAATACTGGCTGTGTGTGAGCACAATGGAATCTTAAAAGTGGGATCAGGACAAAAATTAACAGAAAATTATTATAGGGCTGTGTGGTTTTCCATTTAAGAGAAATCATAGATTTGTATATGGAGGGCTCATGAAAACAGCCTCCCAAAACCAAGCGCTAATGGACAGCCAGTATTAACATGTGGACAAAACATACATTTAAAGGACACCTCATTTTTAGTTGTTATCATTTATAGCCAATCTGCTGGTATAACATGTACCCCCTTCCACCCCTCTCAGCTATTCTGGTGTTTCCTTTCAGTGGGGTAGATTCAGGTAGCTTTGCCCATTTTTTACGGAGGCGCAGCGCACCGTTTTGCTGCTGCGCCTCCGTAAATTTCCTGCGCTACGCTTGATTCACGGAGCAGTAGCTCCGTAAATTGCGTGTGCGCTCCGGAAAACTGCCCGGCGTAAGGGCGCGTAATTTAAATGATCCCGTAGGGGGCGTGGATCATTTAAATTAGGCGCGTTCCCGCACCGAGCGTAGTGCGCATGCTCCGTCAGGAAACTTTCCCGACGTGCATTGCGGTAAATGACGTCGCAAGGACGTCATTTGCTTCAAAGTGAACGTGAATGGCGTCCAGCGACATTCACGATTCACTTACACAAACAACGTAATTTTTCAAAAACGCGACGCGGGAACGACGGGTATACGTAGCTAATAGCAGGGGCAGCCTTACGCAAAAACCGTCGTAAACTGCGTACGCAGGGCGCGCGTACGGTTGTGAATCGGCGTTAGTATGCAATTTGCATACTCTACGCCAGGGGTGGGCAATTATTTTTTCGATGGGGCCACATGAGAAACTAAAAATATTTTGGAGGGCCGGGCCAAAAGGCTAAACTCAATACTGCATAAAATCAATTGTATTTCTTTATAAAAAGCAGTAAATATCATTGTTGGACAACTGGTACGAGTACTTGTTATAGTTAAACAATGAAAAAGTGAGGTTGCCTTACAAGAAATTTTTTTTAATTTATTAAACAAAATTTCCCAAAACAATGAACATTTTTCACTATTTGTGACTCATATTAGTGAAAATTTCCAGAGAGGATCAGAGACTGCGGACATGATACCAGAGAGGATCAGAGACTGCGCACATGATACCAGAGAGGATCAGGAACTGCGCACATGATACCAGAGAGGATCAGAGACTGCGCACATGATACCAGAGAGGATCAGAGACTGCAGACATTGTCCCCATAAAGTCCTGCCAAACGACAATGTATGCCGTGTCATAAATTATGGTTTATGTATGTCTTATTGTCTTAGTGATTGATTCACATCACAACTTCATTGATAGCTTTTTTTTTGTATGATTTTTAGTTTTGCTCATTACTGCCACACACGTGCAATGCATGGCTGCATGTGTGTGGCAGTGATGAGCAAAAGCAAAAATCATACAAAAAATAAGGGTATCAATTTCAAATCAATGAAGTTGTGATGTTAATCAATCACTAAGACATACATAAACCAGTGTGCCATCAATTGCTGCCAGTGTGTCATCAATTGCTGCCAGTGTGCCATCAATTGCTGTCAGTGTGCCACCAGTGTGCCATCAATTGCTGCCAGTGTGCCATCAATTGCTGCCAGTGTGCCATCAATTGCTGTCAGTGTGCCACCAGTGTGCCATCAATTGCTGCCAGTGTGCCATCAATTGCTGCCAGTGTGCCATCAATTGCTGCCAGTGTGCCACCAGTGTGCCATCAATTGCTGCCAGTGTGCCATCAATTGCTGTCATTGTGCCATCAATTGCTGCCAGTGTGCCATCAATTGCTGCCAGTGTGCCACCAGTGTGCCATCAATTGCTGCCAGTGTGCCATCAATTGCTGCCAGTGTGCCATCAATTGCTGCCAGTGTGCCATCAATTGCTGCCAGTGTGCCACCAGTGTGCCATCAATTGCTGCCAGTGTGCCATCAATTGCTGCCAGTGTGCCATCAATTGCTGCCAGTGTGCCACCAGTGTGCCATCAATTGCTGCCAGTGTGCCATCAATTGCTGCCAGTGTGCCACCAGTGTGCCATCAATTGCTGCCAGTGTGCCATCAATTGCTACCAGTGTGCCATCAATTGCTGCCAGTGTGCCACCAGTGTGCCATCAATTGCTGCCAGTGTGCCATCAGTTGGTGCCAGTGTGCCATCAATTGCTGCCAGTGTGCCACCAGTGTGCCATCAATTGCTGTCAGTGTGCCACCAGTGTGCCATCAATTGCTGCCAGTGTGCCATCAATTGCTGCCAGCATTCCCACAAGCAAGTACCTGATGATGAAATCTCTGTCCTGTCAGTGTTTTGCTGCCTGCAGTCCTCGGCCGTCTCGGGTCTCCTACAGCAGCCTGTGCAGTGTGCACAGTGTGAGATGAGGAGTCGGGACCGGGTCATTACTTGGCGGGAATTGGGGGACTTTTTTGAATTCGGGAACACTCACTCCACGTGGTGACGGGCGGCTGGGAATGCCGTCAGCAGGGGGCGGGAAAGGAAGCGTGGCCAGCTCCAATGGCTTCTTCGGCTGAATCAGCGTGGGGCGGGAAAGGAGGCGCGGCTAACACCCACGTGTTTCTTCGGCTGCACCAGCTGGGGGGCGGGAAAGAGGTGCGGCTAACACCCGCAATTCTTTCGGCTGCAAATTCAGACTTCAAATTCAGATTTCTAGCGATCCGCCCGGGGGCCGGTTTAAAAGGTCCGCCGGGCCGTAGTTTGCCCACCTCTGCTCTACGCTGACCACTACGGGAACGCCAACTAGCGGCCTGCGTAAGAATGCAGCCTAAGATATGACGGCATAAGAGCCTTATGCCAGGCATATCTTAGGCTGCAGTCGGCGTATCGAGGTTCCTGAATCAGGAGCATTCGATACGCCGGCGCAAGTAAGCAATTGCGCTGCGTAACTATGGTTGCGCAGACGCAATTGCTTATTGAATCTACCCCAATATGATCTTGCTTACACTTAAGTCTGCCAAGAATGTTCAGTATATAGTGATTATACACCTTAGGCTGATAAAGGTTTGCTGGTCTAGAACAATTCTGCCAAAGATCATATTTGGTGGATGGATGATGCTCACATGCTCATCATACTGCATAATCTCGCAGATGCTGTTTGAGAAGCAGCAGAGTGGTCTAGTGGTTATCACTCCTGCCTTATAGCAGTAGGGTCATCTATCCTGACCATGATACAACCTATCTGGTGGCCAGGGGCGGATTGACAACTCATTCGGCCCCCCGGGCAATAGAAGATTATGGGGCCCCCTGGGCTTACAGATGGCCACCACGCCAGGAGGCAGTGCAGAGGCAGGGCAGCTAAAATCTCAGGATTTTCAAATCAAAAGCATGTCGGTTTCGGACATATCAGGGACAGATGTAAAGGTTGTATTGAGCCTGACAACCCTGATGGGGCCCCCTAGTGGCCTCAATGGTCAGTCCGCCCCTGCTGGTGGCACATCTGCCTTGCGGGATTAAGGTCATTGGGTAAAATACCAACAAGGATAATTCCTGCATGGAGATTGCATGTCCCCCCCCCCGTGCTTGCATGGGTTTCTTCTTGGTACCCCCCTTTTCTCCTATACTCCCAAGACATGCAGATATGTTTGAATGTAAGAGGGTTAGAAATAGTATGAATGTAAGAGGGTTATAAATAGTATGCATGTAAGATAGTGAGTTAGGTGCTGTCCTGGACAGGAGAGTAGGAGTTAATGGTTTCTTGGTTCTTTGTTCTTTTGGCAGGTTTTTTTTGGGGGAACGACCCACTAGTCCTGTGTGATATAAAATGGACAGGGGTCCATACCAGAGAGAGCGCTGAACTAGAGAGCTGGAAGATTCAAGGGAGTCCCAGGGCCCGTAATAGGCCTGACAGAAAGCCGAGAATGTGCTCCTAAGTGAGAGAGAGGGAGAACACCTGAGAGGAGCAGAAGAATGACGCTCACTACTACCTGTATGTGAAATCATCACACTTGGGGTTTGGCCCTGAAGACACCAGCTGCTTGAGAATGCCTCTGTTGGACTTTGTGATTACATGGGCACTGCTGCTGGAGTGCAAGGGCGACCACTGTGGTGTTCTATCAAGGCTTGAGGTAACTTGATCAGCTACTTCTCCTGAGACTTACTACTGCCATCTTATTGCACTTCTAGCTGCACCATGTAGTATATTTAATTTGTATGGTGATGTCTGTATCAATGGAAGTTTTCCTGACTAGCATTATTGGGTGCACATGAATTGAGTTTCCTTTGCTTGCTGGCCAGGAGCAACCTTTTTGGCCCTGCATGCTTTTTGATATCTATTGTATGATTTAGGATACTACCATTTATTGTATCTATTACTGGCTGCATGGACACTCTATAAACTATAGTCAATACTTGATTACATTTTTTGTATATGTATTTATACCATGGAGGCAATGCAATATATTATGTTAGGGCATCTCTTTTTTCATTGCAGTGGATGTTTTAGGCTAATATCAGCCGATGGTTACCGTAGCATGGTTTGGCGTTCTTGCAGTGTTCTTTGTTAATATCATAATCTCAGTAAGTAATATTTGAGGCTAGGTTAACCTTTAATTGAACATATTGTTTAATTGTCAAATGATTTGTGATATATTGGAAGCCAATATATGTATTGTATTCCCTTAGCTTGGTCCGCTTGTGTGCCCTGTGGTCGCACAGAGCTTCCCTTCCATAGATTTGTGGACTTGCATTGTGGCTCTCTTTGATGGTCCTTTGGGTAAGTATTTAAAGGGTTTGGACAGAATAAATAACTAGTCACTTATTTTGGCGGTTTGCTATACAGTTCCTTTATAAATATTTCTTGACTATGTATATGATTTTTTTCTTATGAGAGTTCTGTGAAAAGTGCTTATCTGTAAATCCCCTGAAGAAGCCAATTCTGGCGAAACATGTTGTGATCCAAAACCACGCTCTGACCATCTATGTTTCTGGACACCAGTGATCAATAATATGATATGTATACATACTTAATGTATTTTTATTGAACCTACTTTTTTTAACTATATTTGAATAAATGTAATTTGTTTTATATGTAGCGCCCCCTTACTTTCAGTATGGGCACTACGCTAAAGTTAGTGGGGAATGGGAGAGTTATTTTGCTCCCATTCAGAATTTGCTAAATTTGGGCTGCTCTCATTCCTGAACTGTCCTGTAGGTCAGTCTGCGCTCCAGGGGTGTCTATTCCACCCCTGGGCGACAGTTGGCGCTAGAGGGGTTCTGGCAGAGCTGGGGGAGAGTATATCTGTGGCAGACGCCATTTTTGTTGGTTCTTCGCGGGTTCCAGGTGCGGCACCCACCTTCAGGGTGTGCGCATCCAACAGACCCTGGCGATATGGCCTACCAGGCCGGGGTCACATGCTACGTGGAGTTCCGTGTTGCTTAAAGGGGCCCCAGTGACTCGCTGGCTCCCCAGCTCTATTGAAGAGATCCCAAGCTATGTGCTGAACGATGGGGGATTGGCTCAAGGAGAACCCAGAGGCAGGTTATCTGAGGGGCCTAAACGAATCATCGGGGATCTGGTGACCGGGACTTTGACAGGTACACTTCAACTGTCACCCGGTGACCCTGACTCAATTTACTGGGAGGATTCGCTCAATCCATTCAGCTCATCCAAGTACTAGGCCTGTGGCAGAGGTCCCTAAAGGCAGGTCTGTGGCAGAGACCTGTTCCTCCCTGCAACCTTAAAGTAGCGCTTTGGCTGCCAAACTCGTGGCAGGAGTTTGTCCGGGGGCACTTCACCAACTCTGGCTAGAGTGGCGATGAACTGTGTTTATTACTATGGAGAGCAGGATTGCTCGCTTCACATCCAGGCCTGATACTACAAAGTTCTCTATCACTTCATCAACCTTTCCTCGCTACCTCATGTTGATGTTGGTCATGTTGGGCTGAGAATAAAGCATTCAGAAAACCTTTATTTATTGTCTGGACATTCGCTCACTATTCTACTCATCAACTTCACCCCTAGACAACGGTAAGAGGTAACTTAATATGCCGATCCCAAAAACAACCAGCGGCTCCTGAGGGGGTAGCACTACATATATAAAGTGGTTTTCTATGACTTGTGTCACTGCTTTAATCCCACAAAATACCCTGTTGCTCCATATACATGGACACAACCTTTGCAGGTATGCTGGGGCAGCACATAGTCTGAGTTAGGGTTAGGGAATTAGGAAAGAATTATGTCTATGAATGTTGGACTTTGTAATGCCTTTTACACATTTTCAAGTAAACTTTTGGAAAACTTGTTCTCATCTGAAGTTATTCAAAGGGGTTAATTGCATGTTACAGGTCACTGAGGTACATGGGGTATGAAGACACTGGTATGGAAGTAGCGCAGTGTGAACACGCCAGTGGTTACCTAGAGTAACATAAGTCTAACAAGCAATCTGTCGGTAGCGTGTGCCTGTTGCAGGTGGAATGGCTTCTAGCAGGGAGAGAGATGTCGTTGTCACTTCTTCTGTCAGCAGTCTGTCTCCCAGAGCAAAGGTCCCCATCCTGTACAGAGGTACGGAGTTTAAGAGTTAAGATGAGTGCACCTGTGGAGCCCGTGCAAGGTGCATGGTAGTGCTTCTGAGGAATGGTAGTGGAAAATGCTGGGCGGGTGGATGTGGACAAAGCTCAGCATGTCCCTCCTAAATGCAAGTTACGGAGAAGGTGTACATTGTCACAGGGACCTCAGAGTTGACTGGAGAACAGTTGTAGTGCAAGTGTACACATTGTACATTCATCTATAATTGTAGAGGCCTACCTTAAGGTTGAGTATTCCCCCATGGTGGTCTCAGCCTTGTCCCAGGGCATTGATGAAAACTGCATGGTACCACATATATAGTAAGTTAAATCTGTCACAGGGGCCTAGCTTATGCCCAGAAGACCCCACCCTGGGGTAGGCCTCTCATGTGACCCTTGCTTGGCACCCAACAAGGAGGGAAACATGGAGGACGTGTTAACAACCCTTTCACCATGACCTGCCTACATGGGAATGTATGCATGGGAGGTAGGAACCTTAGATTGCAAGCTTCTTGAGGACAGGGACGGACGTAAATGTACAATATACTGTAGGTAAAGCGCTGCATAAATTGTCACGCTATATAAATACCTGTAGTAAAGACATGTAGTAAAATACTGATGGATAGTTAGAATATCCATTTTAAACACAAACATCAGTTTGTTTTGCTTTTTAATGCAGATAAATCACAGACTTTGTTCCCATTGGTTGGATGTGCCTATCTTACATGGAGTTTTCTGCTTCCAACCTTACAAAGAACGATGTCAGTGATCAAAGTCACCTCTGTACTCGTGTGTATTTCTGGATGTCTTTCCCTTCCCATCCATAACATGTAATCTGTCTTTTCCCAAGTCCCTGTACAGCCTCAAAGTCCTTATCTCCTTGTTTAGTTGTTCTTTTGTCAGGCTGATCCAGGCCATTCTGTCTGCTCCTGTTATCTGGCTGGCTTTTCTATCTAATAGTTTGTTTTTCCTTTAATTCCCAAATCTTCCCAACCTCTATTTTTTTAATTGTTTTCTTATCCTGGTTTTATGAATGGTTCGGTCTAGAAAAGGAAGTTACCTGAGGACAGACTTCAAACAAAATGTACTTAGGCAACCTAAAACAACAATGTGATGATGAATAGGTAAATACAGAGAAATCAGAGAAGGGGCATGTGCTCGGGTTTGGTTTACATTTGATGACATTGTAAAAAAATCTTTTCAAGCTATTGTTATAGAACTGCCAGTCTTCTTTCTCTATTCAGCCAACTCTATGTCATGGCCTTCACCATATAACATGACTGTTTTATCCTGAAGTTTAAAGTGACACTATACTGTGGTTTAAAAAATAAACCTATTCATGTAATATCTTTAACTAAAAAATCACAATAACAATTGTTCTGAGTCTCCAAGACAGATAAGAATTGCATCTCTATTTCTGCATGCATCATACTGTAAATAATGTAAATTTACATACTTTTAATTTGCTCCCCCACTTTTTTGATCTATTGCTGGCCTGCTATAGCTGCCGGCAGGGATGTAACTAAAAAACCCAACAGGCTGGTTGTACTGAAGTCAATCGATAGATCAACTTTAGTTTAACCAGCTTGCCCATTGATGTATCTAAATGTGTCCAATTCCTGCTAAAATGGCTGAGTTTTCATCTGCCTATGGCTGGCTTAATTTTCATCAGTGAAGCTACAGCAGGACTTGATTTCTCTGTCTTGATCAAAGACTCATTGAGCAGAATTATATATCCTTTGGCACGTAAGATAGTTAACATATATATACATATTTTGAATATACATTAAACTGCTTCCCAAGAGTTTATCTTTAGAGTGACATTAAACGATATCCTTATTCTCCCAAAAAAATAAATCCATACTACTACAGAGACTACTTAAAATGGTTGTGAATCCACTGTGTTCTCTTCATAGAAACTCCTAGGGCCAGATTCAGGTAGGGAGCGCGTAACTCAGTGCGGGCGTAGCGTATCCTATTAACGCTACGCCTCCGCAACTTTGACAGGCAAGTGCATTATTCACAAAGCATAGCGTAGCGTAAATTGGCCGGCGTAAGCCGCCTAATTCAAATGTGTAAGATGTGGGTGTGTTTTATGTAAAATCATTGTGACCCCACGTAAATGACGCTTTTTACGAATGGCGCATGTGCCGTCCGTGAACGTATCCCAGTGCGCATGCTCCAAATTAACCCGCAAATAGTCAATGCTTTCGACGTGAACGTAAATTACGCACAGCCCTATTCGCGAACGACTTACGTAATCGACATAAAATTTGGCGCTGGCCCGACGTCCATACTTAACATTGGCTACGCCTCATATAGCAGGGGTAACTTTACGCCGGAAAAAGCCTTACGTAAACGGCGTATCTGTACTGTGACGGCCGGGCGTACATTCGTGAATAGGCGTATCTAGCTGATTTACATATTCTAGGCGTAAATCATCATACACGCCCCCTAGCGGCCAGCGTAAATATGCAGTTAAGATACGACGGCGTAGGAGACTTATGCCGGTCGTATCTTAGCAATATTTAAGCGTATCTCAGCTTGAGAATACGCTTAAATATACGACGGCGGGGATTCGGACTTACGACGGCGTATCTACTGACGTCGTAAGTCTACCTGAATCTGGCCCCTAGTGTTCAATAATGTTATGTGCCCAGTGTCTGTGCTTTATAAAAATAAATGCCTTATTTCAGAGCGCTGCTTGGCGCACACCTGGCTGCCTACCTCTCTCCTCTCTCAATCTGACAACTACAGCCAGAGGGGCAAAAAATTCCCCGCTGACATCAGTTGGGAGGAGAGAGGCGGGGGGTCACATGAGCGGCACTCTGAAATAAGGTATAAAACTCAATTTTTTTTATAAAGAACATAAATTGGGCACATAGCATTATTGAACACAGGCGATTGTATGAAAATTGACAAGTAATTTGGGGAAAAGCAGGAGGTAAGGGTCGGCATTACCACTATCTGAAAGGCGGAGGGGGGTAGAGAGGACAGAGGAGAGACACTGATGATGGAGGCATGTAAACTGGCAAAGGTGTCAGGGGCTTAGCAGCCATGAAAAACCGTGGTCAGTTTACAGGGGGGAGGGCAGCACAAGATCAGACAGGTATTTTAGATGATATA
This sequence comes from Rana temporaria, assembly GCF_905171775.1. Taxonomy (NCBI): domain Eukaryota; kingdom Metazoa; phylum Chordata; class Amphibia; order Anura; family Ranidae; genus Rana; species Rana temporaria. The sequence continues at coordinate 88,674,608 of NC_053490.1, forward strand.
AAGGGCCAAATTATACAGCACAAGCACGTTCTTTAAAGTGCTAAAATCAATTTTTCATGAAAATATAGGTACTTCTCACTTAATGACAAGGTTCCGTTCCAGCTTGTTAAACAAATTGGTAGTTAAACAAGGAGCCACAAGTAATCAATATTTTAAGCATGCTTAATAAATACTATACTGTATTCTGAAAAAAAAAGTCTAAACACAAAACTCAAACTCAATTGAATAAGTTGCATAAGTATAGAACACAAAAATATAAACAACAAAAATACTGTACTGCATAGGCTACAATGATGTACAATGTCCGTAAGTTAACAGTAGGCATTTTGAGTAACATTTAATCATCAAATTCTTCAAAAGGTGATAGTGCTTCAGGGTCATCAATGTCATAATTTAATTTACAAGAAGAGTCTTAAGTGTCATCATTGGAGTTACCAGTAGGGTCATCAGTGTCATCATTGGAGTTACCAGTAGGGTCATCAGTGTCATCATTGGAGTTACGAGCAGGGCGACAGTGTCATCTGGAGATACCAGGGTCATCCGGAGTTGTAGAAGAGGGAGAAGACAACAATGAAAGGATAGAACTGGTAGGGGTAGCTTGCTTGGCGCAGGTAGGGGTAGCTTGCAAGAAAAATTCTGTTAAGGTGCTCTGCTTTGTAATTTTGTTTTTTTTTCATCATAAATTTCATCATAAAATTGCATAAGTTCCTTCATCTGTCGTTCCACTTTAGAGAACGTTTTAACATTTGGGTCCATACTCTCTAATTGTAATAAAGCTGCATTAACTTTTGAGACCACGCCAGCTAACCCCCTGACTGAGATTTTTTTGTACTTCTTCCATTGTTTCCTCTTTTTCTTCCTCTTCCTCTTCTAATTGCTTCTGTGCTTCCATCCCTATAAAAAGTTTCATTACTTAGCTCTCCCTCAACAAATTCCACAAATTCTTTAATATTTGTCACTTCAACATCTAAGTCAAGCATGTTAGCAAGTTGCACACATTTTTTATTTATAACTTCAACATCAGTTTCATCAAACCCTTCGCTGTGGTTCACAAAACACTGAGGCCGTGTACATACGACCGGTCCATCCGATGAGAATGGTCCGCCGGACCGTTTTCATCGGTTCACCGCTGATGCAGACTGATGGTCTGATGTGCGTACACACACCATCAGTTCAAAAACCGATCGGGTCAGAACGCGGTGACGTAAAACACACGACGTGCAGAAAAAACGACGTTCAATGCTTCCAAGCATGCGTCGACTTGATTCTGAGCATGCGCAGGTTTTGAACCGATGCTTTTGTGTACTAACCATCGGTTTTGACCGATGGTCAGCCGTCCATCGGTTCGATTTTAAAGCAAGTTCTCTAATTTTTGTCCGAAGGACAACAGACCGATGGGCCGTACACACGGTCAGTTTGGACCGATGAAACTGAACTTCAGTCTGTTTTTATCGGTTTGGACTGGCCTAAGGCCATGTACACACGATCGGTTAACCAGAGGATAACGGTCTGATGGACCGTTTTCATCGGTCAAAACCGATCGTGTTGGGGCTCCATAGGTTGTTTAACCATCGGTTAAAAAAAAGCCAACTTGCTTTAAATTTCAACCGATGGATTGCTAACCGATAGGTCAAAACCGATCGTTAGTAGGCACAACCATCGGTTAAAAATCCATGCATGCTCAGAATCAAGTCGACACATGCTTGGAAGCGTTGAACTTATTTTTTTTCAGCAAGTCGTTGTGTTTTACGTCACCGCGTTCTGACACGATCAGTGTTTTAACCGATGGCGTGTAGGCGCGACGGACCATCAGTCAGCTTCATCGGTTAACCTAGGACAACGGTCCTTCAGACCGTTCTCATCGGATGGACTGATCGTGTGTATGAGGCTTAAGGATTTGTTTCCATATACCCTCCATACACTTTTCTGTTACTCCCTCGTAAGCTGATGCAATGTTTCTTATGTGGTGTAAATGTTTTAAGCTTTCCAAAAATCGCGAAGGGTAACTTCATAATTTTTAGTTGCTGCTACAGCTTTGGAAAAGGTGATATAGTAGGTCTTGAATGTTGCTATTGCACCCTGATCCATGGGTTATAGGATAGCAGTTTTTAGGCAGATACACTACCTTTACGCCTTACATCTTACATCAAGATGCTGATGGTGGCCTGGGGCATTATCAAGCAGAAGGATAATTTTAAAGGGAACACCCTTTTGCTGACAGTAACGTTTGACCTTAAAGCCTTAAAACTGGGCATTATTTTATCTTCTTTGTGTATGTAGGACCTTTCGGATTTTTTTTCCAAAAAAGTCCAGTTTCATCTACGTTAAATATCTGCTCTGGACAGTAGCCACCTTTTTCTGTGATTTTATCAAATTCAACCACACATTTTTCAGCTGCTTACACATCTGCACTTGCAGCCTCCCCACTGATACTAATTATGGAGGTTGAAACTCCCACAAAACCTTTGAAACCATCCATAACTTGCTGTAAATTTTCTTCTCCACGCACTTTCAAACCCTCAAAAATACTGCGTGCTTTGGTTTGAATCAAAAAAAGACTCATTGTCTGGCATTCTTTTTTCTATTTGGTCGGTAATCTATACTGCCAGCAATTTCTCCTATCATGAATGAGGCCTTTCCTGCTGCCTAGTTATTATGGCTGGATATCCTGCCGATGCTTTTACTGCCTCTTTCACTCTATCCTTATCCTTAAAGCGGGGGTTCACCCTGTTAAAAAAAATGTTTTTTTTTATTATTCCATTACTTTCGGCATCGTAGCGCGAGCTACGGTATGCCGGTCCTAAATTTTTAATCCCCGTACTCACTGTGCTATCGTTGATTGAAGAATCCGGGGAATGGGCGTTCCTATGGTGAGAGAAGGTGATTGACGGCCGGCCCTGGCACGTCACGCTTCTCCGGAAATAGCCGAAATAGGCTTGGCTATTCACGGCGCCTGCGCATAGCCTGTGCGCAGGCGCTGTGAATAGCCGAGACCTACTCCGGCTGTCTTCGGGGAGCGTGACGTGCCAGAGCCGGCCGTCAATCATCCTCCCTCTCCATAGGCACGCCCATTCCCCGCGGGAGTCGGATTCTTCAATCAACAATAGCACAGTGAGTACGGGGATTAAAAATTTAAGACCGGCATACCGTAGCTCGCGCTACGATGCCGAAAGTAATGGAATAATGAGGTGAAGGAGGGTGAACTACCGCTTTAAGGATTGTTGAAATGGTAGAATGTGCAAGTTCCAATTCACTTGCTATTTCTTTAACTTTCTTGCCAGCCTCATAAGTCCTTAAAGTGTTCGTTAACTCAAATATGTAAAGCACTGCCAGACCCTCTTTTATAGCCTGGCATAGCACACTGCAATAGTCTTTTATAAAGACGAGCATTGTAAATACTGATTTAGAACGATGTCCAGGCCGGTCACATGACTCGCCGCTGCTGTATACATCCGATGAATTGCTTCTTCCGGAGGGGCCGAGATCTCCCTCTGACATCAGCCAGAGAGACCACATGGCCGCTCAGCCTCTCCTACAGTAGCCCTGGAAACCAAGCAAGAGTCAGGTGACCGGCCTGAAGATCGCACTAAAACAAAATTTACAGCGCTCGCTTTCTTATAAAAGACTAATGCAGTGTTCTAAGCTAGGATATAATAGAGGGGCTGGCAGTGAGCATTTAAACATTTTAATTTTACTAATAGAGGTGAGGGAGGTGAAGACACACAGAAACGAGCTGACAGGCATGAAGGAGGGGGAGAGAGGAGAGCATAGCTGCGTATGACGCAGGAACGCAAACTGACCATGGTGGTCAGGGCTCAGCAGTCCTGGTTATTGTGGTCAGTACAGAGAGGGGATACAGGAAGTAGCAGGTTCAGGGAGTTTTTTTTTACAGTTTAGATGGGGGCAGATTACACAGCACAAGCACTGCGCTGTTTAATCTGCTTTAACGGACCAGGAAATATATTTTATTTATAACACTTTAATGATCTTCATTTTCATATCTATAGTTTTTCTTTATTTCTGAGCACTTTCTGCAGGTGCAAGCATGCTCTTTTTTTTATATGGTGTTTGCAATACCTGTACAGTACAAGCACACATTACATTACTGTACATAAAGACATAAAACAGTACAGTATAAAACATAAGACACAGTATAAAGAACGCTGGAAGGGGCATTTAGGAGAACGGAGTACAGTACAGTACATACCTGTAAAACAGCAGGCCAGGAGTGAGAACGAGGCTGATGCAGAGTGATGACATGACGTCCTGCGTGGGATGGGAGAGCTGGCCGTAAGTCCGAGCAGTCGTTAACCCCCCAGGCGGTATTCCCGAGTCTGGCTCGGGGTGGTATTTCATTACCAAAAGCACTAACCCCGAGCCTGACTCTGTATCGCCTCGCAGCAGCCACAAGCAGGGTTTACTTACCTTGTCCCTGTATCTTGCGATGCATCTCCGCTGTGTGATCGATCGGTGTCTCCTCGCTAGATTCACAGTGTCCCTGTGTGCCGCCGAGCTCCGTTCCCTGCGCCGTTACGACGCACAGGGGCAGAGAACGGCGCCAAATTCAAAAAAGTAAATAAACACATTACATACAGTATACTGTAATCTTATAAATTATAGTACTGTATGTAAAAAATACACACCCCCCTTGTCCCTAGTGGTCTGCCCAGTGTCCTGTGTGTACTTTTATATAATAAAAACTGTTCTTTCTGCCTGCAAACTGTAGATTGTCCATAGCAACCAAAAAGTGTCCCTTTATGTCAAAAGTGGTTTTAGAGCAGCTAGAAAACAGCGATAATAAATTATAATCACTTGCAGAATTGAGGGATAGCTATTTGTGGGGAAATTCATCATAACAAAATAAAAGTAATGACAGCGACAATTCTGCAACTGAGCAAATTTCAGTGATTTTGAGTTGATTACATAATTGAATAATTTTTATTATAATTATATTATTATTTGTTATAATTATTTATAGTTATTTATTATATTATAATTAATGATTTTGTTTTTCAAACTTTTTCATACCCGAGATGTCTACTAGACTCTTGTTCGGACAGATTTAAGTGAGTTATTCCTAAGAATTACAGACCTATAATGTAAAACGCCAAATTTCCTTGCAAAAAAATTGTACTGCTTTCAGCACCTAAAATCTGAAATAATCATACCGCCAGGGAGGTTAAACAGGTAAGACCTCTAACCAACCCCCCACAGACACGCTCACACTTTCATTTGTTAGGAACTAAAAAGTGCACATGTTCTATGCACACTAACAATCCATAAAGCTGGCCATACATGAGTCAGTTTTTTTTCAATCAATTAGAAATCCCCCCCCCCCGCTGTGTCAACATATTTTGACAGAGGGTACACTCCCCCGCCATCAGAACACACAGATCAGCACTGCAGTCTATTGCCTGCGGCGCTAAACACGTGTAGATTTACAGGACTGTAGAACAGAAGTCAATTGGTGGATCGATTTCTGTTCAACCAGAGTGGCCACTAATGGATCTAAATGTGTCCGGTCCCTGCCGAGCTGGCAGAATTTTGATCCATGTATGGCAAACTTTAGTCAATAGCCCCTAGTCTGAGGAACGAGAGAGAACAAACATAGTCACCTTCTAACAGGAAGTCGGATCACAGCAGCAAAAAAAAGGAGTCTGGGGATTTTGGAGGAGGTACAGAGCAATTAACATATTTTTTGAAGTTAAGAATACAACTTAAAAATATATTTTTTTCCTTTAAACTGGAGTTTAGTATGGCTTTAACTATAGTCAAGAATAATTATGGAAACATGTATAGTTTGTAAAAAGAGCGTATCACTATTTTATGGATGATCTCTCTTTACAGATTTTTTCATAAACTTTCTTTAAAAATTCCACCGTCTTGAACATAAAGCAAAGAGATAGAACACGCGGCATTATCCTGGCCAAAACATCACTCACGCTAATACCCCTCTTCTACATACATGCTGATATATGATAAAAGCTGGAACCTTTCCCAACCTTTATGGTTACTAAATGTATTTGCATGGTGACTCTCTGTCTTAGGAATCTCTGATGAAGCCTCTCTTGTCTGTCTGCTCTTAAATGCCCTTCTTTGATTATTAGGCTGAGCTCACAATGGAAGACACAGATGGATATATTGTGCAAAAGGCAAAACATTTTTAAAAGTACCCTGGGTTAATCAAGAAAAAAACCCTGTTTAGTCTGTCTCTCATTTTCTCAAAATACAGTTGTGCTCAAAAGTTTGCATACCCTGCAGAAATTTTGAAATTTGGGCATTTATATTAAAAATGTCATGCCAAAAAACATGCCAATCATGCCAAAAAACTGTCTTTTATTCAAGGATAGTAATCACATGAAGCCATTTATTATCACATCGTTTTTTGGCTCCTTTTAAAATCATAATGATAACAGAAATGTTACATACCCTGGAATATTTGACCTTGGTATAGACACAGATATCTTTTCATATCCTTTTTATATCCTTTTCCATCTTTGCAAAGTTTCATTACCTTGTTATTCTGGTCTTTTGACTGTTCTTTTCTGCTCCCCATGGCTTAGTATCTAGCCTGCTTAGTGCATTCATCTGAGAGCTAACAAACTCATTGACTATTAATACACAGACACTAATTGCAATTTAAAAAGCCACAAATGTGGGAAATTAACCTTTAACCTCCCTGGCGGTATGATTCTTTCAGAAAAAACATGCTGAAAGCGGTACCATTATTTGCAAGGAATTTTGGCGTTTTATACTGTAGGCCTGTAATTTTTAGGAATAACTCACTTAAATCTGACCAAACCAGAAGTTAATAGGCATCCCGGGTATGACATTTTTTTTAAAACAAAATTATAAATTATAATATAATAAATAATTATAAATAATTATAACAAATAATAATATAATTCTAATAAGAATTATTCAATAATGTAATCAAATCAAAATCACTGAAATTTGCTCAGTTGCAGAATTGTCGCTGTCATTATTATTATTTTTTATGACGAATTTCCCCACAAATCGCTATCGCACAATTCTGCAAGTGATTATAATTTATTATCGCTGTTTTCTAGCTGATCTAAAACCATTTTTGACATAAAGGGACACTTTTGGTTGCTATGGACAATCTACAGTTTGCAGGCAGAAAGAAAGGTTTTTATTATATAAAAGAACATGCATGACACTGGACAGACCACTAGGGACAAGGGGGGTGTGTTTTTTTTTACATATATCTATAAGATTACAGTATACTGTATGTATAGTGTTTGTTTACATTTTTGAATTTGGCGCCGATCTCCGCTCCCGTGCGTCGTAACGTCGCAGGGAACGGAGATCGGCGGCACAGGAGGACACTGTGTGAATCGAGCGAGGTCCCGCTCGCTCACACAGCGCGGTGACATCGCTGGATCCAGGAGAAGGTAAGCCAGCGGGCGCTGCAGGCTCTGCATAGCTACCCCGAGCGTGACTCGGGGTTACCGATTTCAGCCAAAAAAATCAACCCAGAGTCACGCTCGGGGATACCGCCAGGAGGGTTAATAGCCATTTTAACTTGTGTGTGCCACCTTCTCTGTCTGTACCAAGGCCAAACATTCCAGGGTATGTAAACTTTTGATCAGGGTCATTTGGGTGATTTATGTTATTATGATTTTAAAAGGAGCCAAAAACAATAGTGATAATAAATGGCTTCATGTGATCACTATACTTGAATAAAAGACATTTGTTTGGCATGATTAGTCATATTTTCAATATAAATGCCAAAAGTTCACAATTTCTGCCAGGGTATGCAAACTTTTTAGCACAGCTGTACACTGAATATAGGTAAACTGTATGGACTATGCTTTACTTACAGTTATGCAGTTATCTTCCAATGCCTACAAAAGTGCTCAAATAAAAACACCATTTAAAAAGGTTTATTTAAAGGCAGCATACAATCTTTCATTCAAATATACAGTATTCCTCAATAGCCACAACGAATATAAATTCAGGGAGCCAAATGGATTTGCACACTCAATTATTAGCCCAGAAGGCTCCACCCACTACAACCTGTCTGTCTGTAGAAAACTACAGGAGGCGGAGACAAGACTAGTCCCCCTGTATAAAGAGAGAAAGCAGCAGTGACTGGTCCTTGTTACAGGTAGCTCTACACAGAGGGAAAGTTTCACAATTAATTACTGTACAGAACTGGAAAAAATACACAAAGCACACCAAAGTTCAAGGAAAAATACACATGACTCTTTAGACAGTATTTGATTATCCCAAAATTCAGCTTGTCAAAATAATTTCAAACATTGTTTTGAATATTTTACAATTTGTAGCTTTTGTTCAAAAGAATGCCTGATGATCCTGCCATAGTGGTCCTTGTTTCAGCACTTCCTGTTAAGTAAAAAAAATTGCTCCATTTGTGTTCCTGTGTTGTCATCCCGTCACATCTGTTTCCTGATGGAGACTGCAAGCAACTGTGCCAGCTTGGCAGGGTTCCCCACCAGTGGCGTCACTAGGGTTGGTGTCACCTGGTGCGGTAAAATATGGCGTCACCCCCCCCCCCCATAAAAATTTTCAAATATTTTCTACCCTACTGTTTGCTCTCTGTTCTTCTTTCTTCCCCTTTTCTCTCTCTCCCTATCCATCTTTCTTGTGCGTTCTATCCCTTCTTCTTTCTCTCCATTTTTCTTTGTCCCCTCCCCCACCTCTCTTTCTCCAGAACCGGAATTCACATCTCAGGAGCCTATAGGCCAGGGGCGTGCCTAGAGCATTTGGCACCCGGGCGGATCCAATATCTGGCAACCCCCCCCCCCACACGTTAAAATGTAAAAACACCCCACTGTGCCCCCTGCATACCTCTGCATCCTTCAATATCTTTTTGTTACTACTGTGTACCCCTCTCCACAACTTTACCTCTGGACCACTTTACATTGCACAGTACCCTGCACCTCTGGACCCCTTTACATTACACAGCCCCCTGCATCACTGGACCCCTTTACATTACACAGCCCCCTGCATCACTGGACCCCTTTACATTACACAGCCCCCTGCATCACTGGACCCCTTTACATTACACAGCCCCATGCATCACTGGACCCCTTTACATTACACAGCCCCCTGCATCACTGGACCCCTTTACATTACACAGCCCCATGCATCACTGGACCCCTTTAAAATTACACAGTAGCCTGCATCACTGGACCCCTTTAAAATTACACAGCACCCTGTATCACTGGACCCCTTTACATCTCACAGCCCCCTTCACCTCTGGACCCCTTTACATTACACAGCCCCCTGCACCACTGGACCCCTTTACATTACACAGCCGCCTGCACCTCTGCACCCCTTTACATCACATAGCCCCCTGCACCTCTGGACCCTTTTACACTACACAGCCCTCTGCACCCCTTTACATTACACAGCACCCTGCACCTCTGGACCATTTTACATTACACAGCACCCTGCATCACTGCACCCCTTTTACATTACACAGCACCCTGCATCACTGGACCCCTTTACATTACACAGCACCCTGCATCACTGGACCCCTTTACATTACACAGCACCCTGCATCACTGGACCCCTTTACATTACACAGCACCCTGCATCACTGCACCCCTTTTACATTACAAAGCAACCTGCACCTCTGAACCCCTTTACATTACACAGCACCCTGCATCACTGCACCCCTTTTACATTACACAGCACCCTGCATCACTGGACCCCTTTACATTACACAGCACCCTGCATCACTGCACCCCTTTTACATTACACAGCCGCCTGCACCTCTGCACCCCTTTACATCACATAGCCCCCTGCACCTCTGGACCCTTTTACACTACACAGCCCTCTGCACCCCTTTACATTACACAGCACCCTGCACCTCTGGACCCTTTTACATTACACAGCCACCTGCACCTCTGGACCCTTTTACACTACACAGCCCTCTGCACCCCTCTGGACCCCTTTACATTACACAGCACCCTGCATCATTGCACCCCTTTTACATTACACAGCACCCTGCATCACTGGACCCCTTTACATTACACAGCACCCTGCATCACTGCACCCCTTTTACATTACACAGCCGCCTGCACCTCTGCACCCCTTTACATCACATAGCCCCCTGCACCTCTGGACCCTTTTACACTACACAGCCCTCTGCACCCCTTTACATTACACAGCACCCTGCACCTCTGGACCCTTTTACATTACACAGCCACCTGCACCTCTGGACCCTTTTACACTACACAGCCCTCTGCACCCCTTTACATTACACAGCACCCTGCACCTCTGGACCATTTTACATTACACAGCACCCTGCATCACTGCACCCCTTTTACATTACACAGCACCCTGCATCACTGGACCCCTTTACATTACACAGCACCCTGCATCACTGGACCCCTTTACATTACACAGCACCCTGCATCACTGGACCCCTTTACATTACACAGCACCCTGCATCACTGCACCCCTTTTACATTACAAAGCCACCTGCACCTCTGGACCCCTTTACATTACACAGCACCCTGCATCACTGCACCCCTTTTACATTACACAGCACCCTGCATCACTGGACCCCTTTACATTACACAGCACCCTGCATCACTGCACCCCTTTTACATTACACAGCCGCCTGCACCTCTGCACCCCTTTACATCACATAGCCCCCTGCACCTCTGGACCCTTTTACACTACACAGCCCTCTGCACCCCTTTACATTACACAGCACCCTGCACCTCTGGACCCTTTTACATTACACAGCCACCTGCACCTCTGGACCCCTTTACATTACACAGCACCCCGCATCACTGCACCCCTTTTACATTACACAGCACCCTGCATCTCTGGACCCCTTTACATTACACAGTACCCTGCATCACTGCACCCCTTTTACATTACACAGCACCCTGCATCACTGGACCCCTTTACATTACACAGCACCCTGCATCACTGCACCCCTTTTACATTACACAGCCGCCTGCACCTCTGCACCCCTTTACATCACATAGCCCCCTGCACCTCTGGACCCTTTTACACTACACAGCCCTCTGCACCCCTTTATATTACACAGCACCCTGCACCTCTGGACCCTTTTACATTACACAGCCACCTGCACCTCTGGACCCCTTTACATTACACAGCACCCCGCATCACTGCACCCCTTTTACATTACACAGCACCCTGCATCACTGGACTCCTTTAGATTACACAGCACCCTGCATCACTGCACCCCTTTTACATTACACAGCCGCCTGCACCTCTGCACCCCTTTACATCACATAGCCCCCTGCACCTCTGGACCCTTTTACACTACACAGCCCTCTGCACCCCTTTACATTACACAGCACCCTGCACCTCTGGACCCTTTTACATTACACAGCCACCTGCACCTCTGGACCCCTTTACATTACACAGCACCCCGCATCACTGCACCCCTTTTACATTACACAGCACCCTGCATCTCTGGACCCCTTTACATTACACAGTACCCTGCATCACTGCACCCCTTTTACATTACACAGCACCCTGCATCACTGGACCCCTTTACATTACACAGCACCCTGCATCACTGCACCCCTTTTACATTACACAGCCGCCTGCACCTCTGCACCCCTTTACATCACATAGCCCCCTGCACCTCTGGACCCTTTTACACTACACAGCCCTCTGCACCCCTTTACATTACACAGCACCCTGCACCTCTGGACCATTTTACATTACACAGCACCCTGCATCACTGCACCCCTTTTACATTACACAGCACCCTGCATCACTGGACCCCTTTACATTACACAGCACCCTGCATCACTGGACCCCTTTACATTACACAGCACCCTGCATCACTGGACCCCTTTACATTACACAGCACCCTGCATCACTGCACCCCTTTTACATTACAAAGCCACCTGCACCTCTGGACCCCTTTACATTACACAGCACCCTGCATCACTGCACCCCTTTTACATTACACAGCACCCTGCATCACTGGACCCCTTTACATTACACAGCACCCTGCATCACTGCACCCCTTTTACATTACACAGCCGCCTGCACCTCTGCACCCCTTTACATCACATAGCCCCCTGCACCTCTGGACCCTTTTACACTACACAGCCCTCTGCACCCCTTTACATTACACAGCACCCTGCACCTCTGGACCCTTTTACATTACACAGCCACCTGCACCTCTGGACCCCTTTACATTACACAGCACCCCGCATCACTGCACCCCTTTTACATTACACAGCACCCTGCATCTCTGGACCCCTTTACATTACACAGTACCCTGCATCACTGCACCCCTTTTACATTACACAGCACCCTGCATCACTGGACCCCTTTACATTACACAGCACCCTGCATCACTGCACCCCTTTTACATTACACAGCCGCCTGCACCTCTGCACCCCTTTACATCACATAGCCCCCTGCACCTCTGGACCCTTTTACACTACACAGCCCTCTGCACCCCTTTACATTACACAGCACCCTGCACCTCTGGACCCTTTTACATTACACAGCCACCTGCACCTCTGGACCCCTTTACATTACACAGCACCCTGCATCACTGCACCCCTTTTACATTACACAGCACCCTGCATCACTGGACCCCTTTACATTACACAGCACATTACATTACATTACTGCACCCCTTTACATCACATAGCCCCCTGCACCTCTGGACCCTTTTACACTACACAGCCCTCTGCACCCCTTTACATTACACAGCACCCTGCACCTCTGGACCCCTTTACATTACACAGCACACTGCATCACTGGACCCCTTTACATTACACAGCACCCTGCATCACTGGCCCCCTTTACATCTCATAGCCCCCTGCACCTCTGGACCCTTTTACATTACACAACACCCTGCATCACTGCACCCCTTTTACATTACACAGCCACCTGCACCTCTGGACATGTCAGCTAAAAAAAAAAAAAAAAATCGGGATGGTGTCACCCCTCTAGTGGGTGTCACCCGGTGCGGCCCGCACCCCCCTAGCAACGCCTCTGTTCCCATTATGACTAAGGAATCAAGCCAAGTATGATACTAATCAGAAGACACTGTAGTATATGCATGTAGACAGGAAGTGACTGAAATAGATTGTAGGAGATTAGCAGCACTGAGATGCAAAAAAATAACTTAAGAAGCTTTATTTTATTTTATGGAAAACTTGTCAATGGTGCACAATGCACAGTATTTCGGATTTCTAAGTGTCTATTTAACAATCTATTTTAAAGCAGACATAGCATCAGATATACACTCACTGACCACTTTAGTAGGAACACTTGTTCGATTGCTTGGTAACACAGATTGTTCATCAGCCAATTACATGGCAACAACTCAATGCATTTAGGGGGTAAAGTCTTCCGGGGCTGAAGTGGTTAATGTTTCTGATAACATAGTATAACTTAAAAAAAATGGTTAAAATAGCTTTTTACCTTTTTTACGTGCCTTTTTATTGCTTAAAAATCTTTACGTGCCCTCCTTGCTTTGTAATGTTTAGGAGGGGGCTGTGGAGTAATGCTGACCATAATTAACCCTGTCTGTTCTGTGTTTACAGTTCTTCATTATCAGCTGCAAACTATATTTGAACACTGTCTGTCCTAAGAAGGGATTAAACATTTAGACACTGCCCTACTGCATTGCATGTTAATGGGGGGATAGCTCAGTCGCTGTGGGGACAAAGACACTGTGGGGTTGAGTTACTAAAACTGGAGAGTACAAAATCTGGTGCAGCTCTGCATGGTAGCCAATAAGCTTCTATCTTCAACTTCAAATGAGCTTTGACGAAATAAAAACTGGAAGCTGATTGGATTCTGTGCAAAGCTGCACAACATTTTGCACTCTCCAGTTTTAGTAAATCAACCCATGTGAGACTGTTCAGAAATTCTTAGAATCAGCCATGACACCCTCTCCTTGGAAACATCTAATGCCCCGTACACACGATCGGAATTTCCTTTGGGATAAACTCTGGCCGATTTTTCTGACGGAATTCCGTTCAAGCTGTCTTGCATACACACTGTCACACCAAATTCCGACCGCCCAAAACGCGATGACGTACAACACTACGACGAGCTGAGAAAAATGAAGTTCAATGCTTCCGAGCATGCGTCGACTTGATTCTGAGCATGAGTGTTTTTTTCTCCATACAGACGAACGGAATTGCCAATAGGAATTTTTTTTCACCCGAAAAAAAGAGAACATGTTCTCTTTCTAAGTCCGTCGCAATTTCCAATGGAAAAACTCCGATGGGGCACACACACGGTCAGAATATCCGATGAAAAAATTCCGACTGACTTTTTCCATCGGAAATTCCGATCGTGTGTACAAGGCATTAGAGGGAAGAAATATAAAAAAAAAAAAAACATTTTTATGTATGCTAGGAATGAATGTGAATGGGAACGCATGTTTTTTTTTCTTTTTCAAATTTGACTGCAAAAGTGGAAATACGCTTTAAGTAAAATACCTGACATGAAAAGCATTAAACTGCACAAGCCTGTATCCAACAATAAAGCAGAATCTTGGTAACAAACACGGCACTACCGAACGTGTCTCACACATATGGAGGGACAGTTAAGTACAGATACATCTCCCGCACACAGACATATTCTGTTCAGATTAATGTACTTGCCCAGTTTTCTGTCTGCTGGAAGGGCAGCCAGAATAAACAGGATTCCCGGTGAGCTCACTCGGATTGATGGGTTTATACTGAATATGTGTTCTCTCTTTTCCTCGGTGACACCGAGATTTATGGCCTTAAAGGTAGACGAGTCAACATTGATTTTCAGCAGACACTCCGAACATTGCTTATTTCTTCTCGCCTGGCTGCAGCTGCATGCTGAGAAATAAGCGGGTGGAATAGAAGTGGAGGAAGTTATTGTATTATTGTTTATAGATATAATGAGCTCTACAGTGCCCAGGGGTAACACAAATAAGTGGCTGCGCACTATTAAAGGAGGAGAAAGAGTTTTTCAGTAAGGGCAATTTGAAGTTTACCCAAAGCAATTCTAATTTATATTTTGAATTTTTACAGCTTTGGTGTTTGTTATGTTGATAACTACACCAATTAGCCATAATTTTATGATCACCTACTTAATATTGAGTAGGTCTCCCTTTTCCCGCCAAAACAGCCCTGACCCGTCGAGGTAAGGATATCACTAGACCTCTCAAGGTATGCTGTGCTATCTGGCATTAAGCCATCATAGCAGATCCTTTAAGTCCTGTAAGTTGCGATGTGGAGCCTTCATGGATCAGACTTATTTTTCCAGCACATCCAACAGATGCTCGATTGAATTGAGATCTGGAGAATGTGGAGTTTGCTGTTACACATAGTTGCATAGTAGGTGAGGTTAAAAAAAGACACAAGTCCATCAAGTCCAACCTATGTGTGTGATTTTATGTCAGTATTACATTGTATACCCCTGTATGTTGTGGTTATTCAGGTGCCCATCTAATAGTTTTTTGAAATTATCGATGCTCCCCACTGAAACCACTCCCTGTGGAAGTTAATTCCACATCCTTGTCACTCTTAGGCCTCGTACAGACAGGCAAACATGTACGATGAAAACGGTCCGCCGGACCGTTTTCAGCGTACATGCCCGCCCGGAGATTTCTGTATGATGGCTGTACACACCATCATACAGAAATCCGTGCGTACACGATACGCGGCGACGAGGCCGCGCCGTCGCCGCGACGATGACGCGGCGACGTGCGCGGCCCTGGCAGTTCAATGCTTCCACGCATGCGTCAAAGTCATTCGACGCATTCGAGGGATGGCGGCCGCTCGGACATGTACGGTAAGTCTTTACAGACGACCGAACATGTCCGACGGACAGGATTCCAGCGGGCATGTTTCTAAGCAAGTTTAGAAACATTTGCCCGCTCGAAAACGGTCTGGCGGGCAAATGTACGCTGGAATCCTGTCCGCTCGGCTGTACAGACGACCGAACATGTCTGCTTTCAGCAAACATGTTCGGTCGTGTGTACGGGGCCTTACAGTAAAGAACCCTCTACGCAGTTTAAGGTTAAACCACTTTTCTTCTAATTTAAGTGAATAGCCACATGTCTTGTTAAATTCCCTTACGCAGGAAAGTTTTATCCCTATCGTGGGGTCACCAGTACGGTATTTGTACAATGAAATCATATCCCATTTCAAACGTCTCTTCTCCAAGAAGAACAAGTTCAGTGCTCGTAACCTTTCCTCATAACTAAGGTCATCCAGACCCTTTAATAGTTTTGTTGCTCTTCTCTGGACTCTCTTCAGTTCTAGCACATCCTTCCTGAGGACTGGTGCCCAGAACTTTGTGTTCCCCAAACTATTCTTGAACCATTTTATTGAACCATCATTGCCAGTGGAAGGATTTTTTTCCGACTGAATTTTGGCTCAAACTTGTGTTGCATACACACGATCACACAAAATTCAGATCGTCAAGAACGAGGTGACTTACAACACTACAACGAGCTGAGAAAAATTAAGTTCAATGATTCCGAGCATGCGTTGAATTGATTCCGAGCATGCGTGTTTTTTTGGGCGTCTGAATTGCATACAGACGATCGGAATTTCCGACAAGAACTTTTCCCATCGAAAATTTGAGAACCAGCTCTCAAATTTTTGCTGTCGGAAATTCCGACAGAAAAAGTCTGATGGGGCCTACACACGGTCGGATTTTTTGACCAAAAGCTCACATCGAACTTTTCTTGTCGGAAATTCCAATCGTGTGTAGGCGGCATAAGGCTATTTTTATTTTCACTGATGCTGGGCATGCTGGGTGACATTTTCTGCTCCTGCTGGCCACAATTCATCCCTCCTGAAGCCTGAAGGACAATAAACTGTCCCTTGTTACTTTTTAACAATCACGATATGTTTATTACCAGGGCTGTCTTAATGAGAGGGCACACCTGGGCACTGCCCATGGGCCCCAGTTGCATAGGGGGCCCCTGCACGTTCCCCAAAGCAGATGGTCCTTGACCCCACACTGCCCCAAAATTGTGGGCCCCGTGATGGCACTGCGAGTGATATATACACAGGGTAGGAAGGCTGGCACTGTATCTCCACTGGAAAAGTGAATACTACATGGATGGAATAATGGTGCTGGGGGATATCAAGGGTGTATGGGGGAAAACAATGCTGAGGGGGATCTGAGGTGTATAGGGGGTAGCAATGCTTGGGGTAGCTTTGGTGGCTATAGTGCTAGAGGTATCAGGGATGTAGATAGGCCACAGTGTAGGGGGTATCATGGATCACAATACAAGGGGTATCTTATGGTATATGGTTACAGTGCTGGGGGGAATAATTAGGATGTAGAGGGGTCAGAGTGCTGGGGGGATATCAGGGGTGTAGAGGGGTCCGAGTGCTGGGGGGACATCTAGGGTGTAGAGGGGTTAGAGTGCTGGGGGGATACCTAGGGTGCAGAGGGGTCAGAGTGCTGGGGGTATATGGGGTGTAGAGGGGTAAGAGTGTGGGGGGAATGTCTGGGATGTAGAGGGGTCAGAGTGCTGGGGGGATATCTGGGGTGTAGAGGGGTCAGAGTGCTGGGGGGATATCTAGGGTGTAGAGGGGTCAGAGTGCTGGGGGGATATCTGGGGTGTAGAGGGGTCAGAGTGCTGGGGGAATATCTGGGGTGTAGAGTGGTCAGAGTGCTGGAGGGATATCTGGGGTGTAGAGGGGTCAGAGTGCTGGGGGGATATCTTTGGTGTAGAGGGGTCAGAGTGCTGGGGGGATATCTAGGGTGTAGAGGGGTCAGAGTGCTGGGGGGGATATCTGGGGTGTAGAGGGGTCAGAGTGCTGGGGATATCTGGGGTGTAGAGGGGTCAGAGTGCTGGGGGGTATCTGGGATATAGAGGGGTCAGAGTGCTAGGGGGGCATCTGGGGTGTAGAGGGGTCAGAGTGTTGGGGGGATATCTGGGTGTAGAGGGGCCGTAGTGCTGGGGAGGCATCAATATAGCTGATATATTATATGCACAGGACAGCTTTGTTACTTTATGTATGTAGTATTTTCCCACTTTCTTTGCTGTACAGAATGATTGTTCATGTAGTTAATGCGGAGCTCCACCCAAAAGGGGAAGCGCCGCTTGTCTGCCTCTTACCTACTCCATTGTAGGGGCCCCAGAGCATTACTTTGCCCAGGGGCCCATGAAGCTATTAAGACGGCCCTGTTATTACTACAATTGTAAAACTGAAAAAACAAATAAAGACACATGAACTAACTAATGTGTAATCTTACAAATACACATACTGATGCCAGCTTGAATACATATAAGTTCATCTCCCAGTAAAGTTTTAGGTCTTAAAAATCAAATTTCCAGGATAAAATCCATTCAAAAAGGAGAACACAGAATTTCATACAGAGAGTTCCACCGGTGGGAATTCAAACTAATGGTCAATGTGTGCCAAGCACAAAGAGCCAATACTTTAGCCATGGTGCTGTAAATATCTCTTTAGGTCATCCTATAGGTTTGTTCCTTCCAACATCCACAAGGCAACCTACGTCCCATGAATGTCCTAGAACCCCAGCTACAACTTTCATGCTCCTGCAGTAAACCAGGGGGATAGTGTAATTGGTCAAAGATATGCAACAACCTGTGACTTTAGAATGATGCTTTTGTAGGCAATATCTGATGGAGCAGCCATGCCAGTACAGACAATGCAAGGGTGGCTTTACTGTGTGTATGCCCATTCTTAGCAATGTGAAATGAAGAAATGGGGGGTCCAAAGCTGCTACCTTTGTTAGGGCTCTGATTCCAACTCCCCCTCACTGATAGTTATGCCAACCATTTTAATCTCTTGTTTGCTGGTGTGTTTTTTTTTCATAGTAATACCAGCCCTCAAAATTTCCACTCGCCTACTAGCATTTGGCGAGTGTATTTAAGCTGGGGGCGAGTGATGACAGGGCTGCATGACCAATCTCCTTCCAATCTGTGCCTACACTTAGAGTCCGGATGAGATTGGCGGCCGAAGAGGAAAGGTGCATGCTCGGGAAAAGTAGTCTGGTGAGCCGCGCACAGGCAGAGCAGTACACAGGTGCTCTCCTTACAATTCTCATTAAGCCATGGGACCTAACAGTATGACCTCTCTGAGCCTGCCCCCCTCCCCCGTACCCCGACCAATCTAGCTGGAGAGCAGAAAGTAATGAGTGAGGTGGGGGATTGCCAAAATTACCACTCCGGTGCAGCGCTCACTGAAAGTTGCCCTGACATGAGAGCGGCAGCCTTCTAGTTTGTGCAGTTTTCTTCTCCTTGTGCTCTATGTAAGTGTCCAACAGTTTAGCCTGAGCACTGTGAACAGACTGGTCTCAATGTGTGCTGTGTGCTGTCAGTGTGCGCTGTGCTATGGTGTCAATGGCTGTGCACTTGTGTGTATCTCAGCGCTGGATTGTACTCCCGATCCCGCTGTGCTGCAGCTCCTCTCCTCTCTGCCAGCCTGAATAAAAGGGGGAAGTGGGGACATGCAAGCGTGGAGCCGCACACACAGGCTCCTGATGATGAGATGAATGGGAGAGAGAGAGAGGATGGATGGGAGTTGCAGAGGAGACAGCAAGAGAATGGGGAAGAGACCCAGTTCTAGTGCCCTGTCCCTCTGGTCTCCCCCCAGTGCCCTGTCCCTCTGGTCTGCCCCCAGTGCCCTGTCCCTCTGGTCTGCCCCCAGTGCCCTGTCCCTCTGGTTTGCCCCCAGTGCCCTGTCCCTCTGGTTTGCCCCCAGTGCCCTGTCCCATTTTGTTAAAGTTGTTGTTGGTAATATTTAATTTTGTAACTTGATTCTGCATAAAACATTGTCATTCCATGAGATAATCTACGAGGGCATGTTTACGGGTGCAATTAGGCGCAGGGCAGTGTATGAATTAGGTGGGGCAACTGGCGGCGAGTAACTCTTGAGGCCTGGCTAGTAGCTCAGGACTTTAAATTTTGAGCCCTGGTAATACATATTATGAACCTAACATGACCCAGATAATGTTGCTTCTGAGCATAAAGTCAACCCAGCTGTGTCAAAGCCATGGCAGACCAAGGTCCCAAATGGAAGATCTCTCTGCGAAGGTGATGCATGATAGGACACTATTGAGTAAAGCAAAACTTAGAAGTCCCATTATCTCCACAAAGGGAAGACAAGCATTACAGAATCAGTAAAAACTGGCTACTCATGATGTTTTATTGCAAAGAATGTATTCCCATAGACATGGACAATGGCTGGTATTGCTTTATAAACTGTGTTACAGCTGGAAACCAGAACCCTCACAAACTGCATTGAGCTAAATATTCTTATTTTAAAACCCACATTATGGAACATTGCCCACGTGTAGTTACTCATCTGTCCAACTTGTCAATATTTGTACAAAATCTAAAACATCCAACATGGTTCCGTCTCCATCCCTCTGCACTCACTGTCTGCCTGGATTTCTCATCACAGAGGTTTTGGGTGTGTTAAAAGATGGGTGTTGATTTAAAAGAATGTTCTATGGTATGGCATCATTCCTATACTGCACGTAATGAGACAAAATTACACACATGCAAAGTGAATTTTAAACTCCCTATAGGTTTGATAAAAAAAAACAAAGAGCTAATGGGTAACGTACAGTAACTTTTATCAACCACGCAGAATTTATCTTTTAGTGTTCTGGTTTCAATTATTATTATTATTATACAGGATTTATATAGCATCAACAGTTTGCGTAGCACTTTACGAAATAGAGGCAGACAGTACAATTACCATACAATTCGACACAGGAGAAATCAGAGGGCCCTGCTTGTTACAATCTGATGGGGGGGGGGGGGAGGTCAAGTCATACAAAATGTAATAACTGTGGGAGATGTGCTGATAGAGAAAATAAAAGTACAGTTGTTAGGTGGGGACGGGATAGGCTTCTCTTAAGAGAAGGGTTATCAGGGATCACCTAAAAATGGACAGAGTAGGAGATAGTCGAACAGATTGGGGTTTGGATTTCCAGAGAATGGGAAAGGTTTGGGAGAAGTCCTGAAGGCAAGCATGGGAGGAGGTGACAAATAAACTAGAGAGTAGGAGGTCTTGGGAGGAATGAAGAGAATGGTTTGATTGATATTTTGAGACAAGGTCAGTGATGTAGCTGGGGGCCGAGTTGTGAATGGCTTTGTATTATTATTTTTAGTATATTATATTATATATATTATATTATTTTTAGTATTTTGAATTGTATTTCTTTGAGTGAGCTGAATCCAATGGGTGGATTGGCGGAAAGGAGTAGCAGACACTGAATGGCTGGTAAGGTGAATGATCCTGGCAGCACCATTCATGATGGACTGAATGGGAGATAGCTCATTTAAATGTAAGCCAATGAGGATGTAGTAGTCAAGGTGAGAGATAACCAGGGAGTGAATTAGAAGCTTTGTGGTGTCATTGGTGTCAAGGGGCGTATTTTGGAGATGTTGCGGAGGTTGAGATGGGAAGATTAGGACAGTGATTGGATGTGAGGCTGAAAGAGTTCAGATTCCAGGATACCACGTAGCATCTTGGCATGCAGGCATGGACTGATACTTGTGCTACCAAGCTTGACAGAGAAGTCAGGGGAGGGGACACATATAGGAGAAAATATTATGAGCTTGGTTTTAAATAAATGGAGTTTGAAGAAGTGGTGTGACATCCAGACTTATATGCCTGCCAGTAAATTAGTGATGCATGAGGAGATTGATGGAGTAAGATGAGGAGTGAAAAGATAAACGGGGGTGTCAGCAGCATCAAAGTCTATCAGCTGAGCCGGGGAGGAGGTGTAGATCGGGAATAGGAGCGGTCCAAGAACAGAACCTAGGGGGACCCCAATGGAGAAAGAAAGAGGAGATGAGGAGGAAGAATTGTATTGTATGTGACACTGAAAGTGCGGTGGAATAAGAAGGATGATAACCAATAAGGAGTACAGTCAAAGAGCAGGAAGGTCAAAGAGTAAGAGTACAAAAAATTGACCATTAGTTTTAATCGCTGGTAAATCGTTTGTAAATTTTAGGGGAGCAATTTTTGTGGAAGGGTGAATTCCAGACTAAAGGGAATCAAGAAGTTTATTGTCAGTGAGGTGGTAGACCAGGTGGTTATTAAATTTGAAGGTAAAGGGGAAAAATTAGATGGGTCATAGGTTGTTATGATTGGTGTGATCCAGCTTTTTAAGAATGGGGGTGACCAGTGCATGTTTTAGGGAGTTGGAAAAGATGATGAGAGTTGAGAGGTTGAAATTGTGAGTTAGTGAGTGTAGAATAAAGCCAGAGGGCGACCATAGTATTTGCAAGGGAACAGGGTCCAGGGGACAGGTGGTTAGGTGAGCATTAGGAAAAAGTTTAGCGACCTTGTTTATAGTAGCAGGGATAAATGAGGGAGATATCTGTACAGCAGAGATCTCATCATGAATTGTATCCATCTTATTTTTTAAGCGATTGTCAATCTCCTAGGCAGTGAGTGAGTTTAGTGGGTGGAGGAGGCAGTGGAGGATGAAGTAGAGAGTTATAGGTAGAGAAGTGTTGACATGGACTGAATGAGAGGGTTTTATTGAGAACCATAAAAACAAGGTCTGCTTGGTAATGTAAAGGCAGAAATTTTATTTTTGGAGGGCTGATTTATATTGTCTGAAGTCTTTCTGAGAGTTAGGCCTTGTACACACGACCGAACATGTCTGCTGAAACTGGTCCGCGGACCAGTTTCAGCAGACATGTTCGGTCGTGTGTACGGCCGACCGGACAGGTTTCCAGCGGACATTTGTCCAGCCGACCGTTTTCCAGCGGACAAATGTTTCTTAGCATGCTAAGAAACATGTCCGCTGGAAGCCTGTCCGTCGGACATGTTCGGTCGTCTGTACAGACTCACCGGACATGTCCGCTCGACCGCCATCCCTCGCATGCGTCGAAGTGATTCGATGCATGCGTGGAAGCATTGACCTTCCAGCGCCGCGCACGTCGCGGCGTAATTGTCGCGGCGACGGCGCGGCCACGTCCCCGCGTATCGTGTACGCACGGATTTCTGTCTGATGGTGTGTACAACCATCAGACAGAAATCTCCGGGCGGACATGTCCGCTGAAAACGGTCCAGCGGACCGATTTCAGCGTACAGTCCGTCCGTGTGTACGAGGCCTTAGTCTTATGCCACAGACACTCAAGAGCATAGCTATGTTTTTTGAGACTTCTGGTTTCGTCTTTTTGCCATGGTTGTAGCGGTCAGGGCCTGATTCTGTGTGTGTGTTATGCCGCGTACACACGATAATTTTTCGGGTTGTAAAAAACAAAGTTTTTCAGGCTCTAGATAAAACGAAGTTTTTTTCAATTTGATCATTAAAACGGTCTTGCCTACACACGATCGTGAAAAAAAAATGCTCTAGCAAAGCGCGTGACGTACAACACGTACGACGGCACTATAAAGGGGCAGTTCCATGCGGATGACGCCACCCTTGGGGATGCTTTAGCTGATTTTGTGTTAGTAAAAGACGATTCACGCTTTTCTGTCTGTTACAGCGTGATGAATGTGCTTACTCCATTATGAACGGTAGTTTTACCAGAACGAGCGCTCCTGTCTCATAACTTGCTTCTGAGCATGCGCGGATTTTTCACGTCGTTAAAGCCCACACACGACCATTTTTTACAACCCGAAAAACGACAAGGTTAAAAAACGTGAAAAAATAGAGCATGTTCGGATTTTTTTTTGCCCGTTTTTTCAGAACCCAAAAAATGCTCTGAAGCCCACACACAATCGTTTTTAATGAAAAACAGTTGTGTGTACGCGGCATTAGTGAGGGGGACAAGTGAGTCCAGGGAGGAAAGATAAACTGTTGTAGACACAAGTGGGGCAGGACAAGGATGAGATATTGTCATAGAGGTGGTCATTAGCAGAATAGAGAAGAGAACGGGTAAAGTGGTGAAGGTTTCTATGGGTATGTTGGAGGGAGAGGATGTGGAAGACAGGGAGAGAGTGTAAACTAATAAAGTGGTGACCAGAGAGAGAAACAAGATTGTTGGAGAGGTTGGAGAATAGGACAATACAATAACAAGGGTGTTGATTAAAGAATGAGTAGAAGCATGTATCCGTTGCTTGAGGTCAAAGGAGGAGGTTAGACTAAGTAGTTTAGAAGTAGCAGGAGTGTTGAAGTCACCAAGACTAATTGTGGGAATTTCAGAAGAGAGAATGCAGGGTAGCCAAGCAGAGAAGTCATCAAGGAAGGTTGATACTGCCCCAGGAAGCCAGTAGACTACAGCAATTCTTAACGTGGTAGAAAACCTAACTTGTTTTTGTTTTTTTTTTACCTACAAGTAAGCTTTATTATAAACGTGCACCATTTGGGAGATATTCTAGCGAGCAGCAGAAGGTGATGTCACCGGTGTATGCCCTCTGAAAGAATGACATACTTGTGCCATTCCTTCAGAGCTCAGCACATGTGCAGGAGTGACATCATCATGGCTTGGCCAGCGGAGCGGCCCCAATTTGCGAACCCGGAAGGAAGATAGGGTGACGATGGAAGCCTCTGCAGTTGTGACAGCACGTCGCTGAAGTGCTTTGTTTCACGGTAAGTATTTCATAATGTGCTAGTATGCGATGTATACTAGCACATTATGGCTTTACCTTTCAGGAGGAAACCTTTTTTTTGGTTTTTGTTTAGGTTTACAACCGTTTTAAGAAGCTGGAGACAATAGACTTACTTAAATAGATGAACATTTCTTGTAAAGACATTTTTGCAAAGACCAGTTTTCAACAAATTGGAAATTCAACATGAACAGTGTTTGTTTTTGTGCCTAGATTTTTTCATTGTCATGTTCTTTGAATATGTAACAAATGTATTTGAAAAATATTTGTTGAATTTTTGTTGATTCTTTACAAAATCAGCTTGACTATTACCTGTCTTAGATCATCCTCTAGGTGCCCCTAACAAAGTCCTGGCAAGGATGCAATACTTAACAATGACGTGGCAGCTGTAAAATGAAAACAATAATATACACGGAGTGTTGGTAGTATATACAGTATTTTTCAATTCCATATCCCAAACACTGGATTCTAACATAAAGCCTTCAGTAAACTGTAAATGAAGATATTTGGTAACATGTGTGACTTTTTCAGACAATAGAATATTATAATTACATTAAAATATCTGGAATATTTTAGTTCCCAAGCTATAACAAAGTCAACAGTTATAATAGCTTGTAATTCCTTCCATTTTGCAAAATGTGGGATTTATATAGACTTGGAAGGAGTGTGTTTGCAAAAACGAAAACATAGAGATATAAGGGGATCAAAATAAAATATGTATTTGTCCCATACCTGTTCTTTTCTCACAGCAGCAGGTTTCGTTTAAAGGGTAACTCCACTTTTTTGGGAAAAAATAGCAAATAAAAAGAAATTAAATAGCATATACTGTATAATTGCAATACAGTCATTGTGTAATTGAATGTTATTAAAAATAAAATTTCCTTTTCAAATCTGTAGAAAGCAATGCAATATTGGAACCTGGACTTGTTCTGTACACAGAAATATAATTTCCTGCTTGTGTGATTGGCTTACTGATTTTCCCAGAAGTTTACACTGAGACACAATCAGATTGTTTCCCTGCAGGAAAAATTTCATTTTTGGTGAGATACTCTCAAAGGGATGCAAACCCTGCATCTTTATTCATTAGAGCCCTGCAAGTGCAAGTTTCTAACTACTTGCCGTCATTATACATCAGCAGATTGGCTCCCCTGTGCAAAACACTGTAGCTGTATGGCGGATGGACAGTGCCATTAGAACAGTTGATGGTGTCAGTGGGCGGGGACTGTTATCAGTTTCTTTTTATTAAATTTTATTAATTAACTTTTTACAATTTTATATTTTTTTATTATTTTTTTACAATGTATTTTTATTATTTTCTTTTACAATTGTTTAGGAGCACCATTGGGTGCTTTGGTGAGATATCAGGGGCCTAAACAGACCCCTGATATCTCACTTTTGAGACAGAGAAAGGGGCTGAGGACAGGGATTAAAGAGTCCCTTTCCCTGCAGCCAAGCAGCAGGAGGAATCTGTGCAGCACAGGGGGGTTAGGGTGTGCCTGGGCACACCTGGCACACCCTGTGCGCATGCCTATGTTTAAGGGCTATAGGGGTCATGCGCCCATGCTGCAACGCTGGAGCCGTTGTGCGTGGCCTGTGGCTGCGATGTCCGCCAGTGACTCGCGATTGCCCCTCAGAGAGCCAGAATAGGGATCTGTCAATGTAAACAGACAGATCCCCGTTCTGTCAGGGAAGTAGAGAGAGATCTGCTGTTCCTAGTGATCCTTTGATCGCCCCTAGTGTTAAACACTTCCTTGACAGTGACATTTATACAGTAATTAGTGGCTATTTTTAGCTCTGATTTCTGTATAAATGTCAATGGTTCCAAAAAAGTGTCAAAAGTGTCCAATCTGTCCGCCGCAATGTCGCCGTCCTGCTAAAAATCGCGGATTACCGTCATAAATAGTATAATTTTTTTTTTTTATAATATTTGTAGACGCTATAACTTTTGTGCAACTTATGCGCAAACCAATCACTTATTGTGATTTTTTTACCAAAAATATGTAGAATACATACTAGCCTAAACTGATGAAGACATTTTTTTGTTTTGTTTTTTTTTTGGGATATTTATTATAGCAACAATTAAAAAATAGTTAAAAAAAAATTGTCGCTCTTCTTTTGTTTATAGTGCAAAAAATAACAACAGCAGAGGTGATCAAATACCACCAAAAGAAAGCTCTATTTGTGGGGGGGGGGGGGGAACGTTAATTTTGTTTGAGTACAATGTCACAAGACTGCGCAATTGTCAGATAAAGCGACACAGTGCCGTATTGCAAAAAAGGGCCTGGTCATTAAGGGGGGAAATCTTCCAGTCCTTAAGTGGTTAATGATAGCCGCAACAGTTATGCACAGACCTGAGGACTCTCTCCCCACCCAATGTGGTAGCGTTGGGTGTCTAAGCAGCCAATCACCAAGCACTAACACTGCCATATGGGAGAAAGGGGTTTTCTTTTTGCTCCCATGGGCCTGTTTATAAAATGTTTGAGGGTATTTCTGAACAATTCATGAATAAGAAATGAAGGGCCAAATTCTCAAAAACTGTGCGTAACTTAAATTTCAGCAGTTAAGTTACACTGACTTTTTACCTAAGTACCTGATCGTCAAAGCACTTAGGTAGAAATTACACGCAGTGTAACTTAAGTGCCGCCGTTGTAAGGCGGTCCTCCTCTCCTGGGGGCGTTTAAAATTTAAATGAGGCGCGCTCCCGCGCCGGCCGTACTGCGCATGCGTGTGACGTCATTTTCCCGACGTGCAGCGCGCGAACGTAATTAACGCCGGTCGGCTTTGAGAATTTCGACGGGACACTAAAGTTGCGACGGGTGAAAAAAAAAGACGCGCCGGGAAAACAAATAATTATAAAAAAAAATGACAGCGTCGCTCAGCATGCATTCCTGAGAGGGTGAACTCCATGCCAATTTTCAAAGAAAAAACCGGCATGGGTTCCCCCCCAGGAGCATACCAGGCCCTTAGGTCTGGTATGGGTTGTAAGGAGACCCCCCCACGCCGAAAAATTGACGTAGGGGGTCCCCCTACAATCCATACCAGACCCGTATCCAAAGCACGCTACCCGGCCGGCCAGGAATGGGAGTGGGGACGAGCGAGCGTCCCCCCCCCCCTCCTGAGCCGTGCCAGGCCGCATGCCCTCAACATGGGGGGGTTGGGTGCTCTGGGGCAGGGGGGCGCACTGCGGGCCCCCCCACCCCAGAGCACCCTGTCCCCATGTTGATGAGGACAGGACCTCTTCCCGACAACCCTTGCCATTGGTTGTCGGGGTCTGCGGGCGGAGGCTTATCGGAATCTGGGAGTCCCCTCAAATAAGGGGGCCCCCAGATACCGGCCCCCCACCCTAAGTGAATGGATATGGGGTACATCGTACCCCTATCCATTCACCTGGAGGCAAAAAGTAAAATGTAGTAAACACACAACACAAGGCTTTTTAAAATATTTTATTATTCTGCTCCGGATGCCCCCCCTGTCTTCGTTATTAGCTCAATTACCAGGGGGGGCTTCTTCTTCCGCTCTCCGGGGGTCTTCTCCGCTCTCCGGGGGGGCTTCTCCGGACTCCGGGGGGCTTCTTCCATCTTCTCCCCTCTTCCGCTCTTGACTCGGCGAACCCCGGTTCTTCTGCAGCTCTCCGGTGCCTTCTTCTTCAGCGCTGGCTGCCTGCTATGTTTGTGTGTTAGCTCGATTTCAAACAGGCAGCCGGCGCGGTCTTCTGTGGCGTCAGGGTCTTCTGGTCTTCTGTTCTTCCGATGTTGCCTCGTCGCCGGTTGTCGCTGTAATGATGGAAGCGCGCCTTGCATCCCATTTATATAGGCATCACCATCCCATCATGCTCCGGTAGGTACCCACGTGGTGGGTGCCTACCCACGTGCACCCACCACGTGGGTACCTACCGGAGCATGATGGGACGGTGATGCCTATATAAATGGGATGCAAGGCGCGCTTCCATCATTACAGCGACAACCGGCGACGAGGCAACATCGGAAGAACAGAAGACCAGAAGACCCTGACGCCACAGAAGACCGCGCCGGCTGCCTGTTTGAAATCGAGCTAACACACAAACATAGCAGGCAGCCAGCGCTGAAGAAGAAGGCACCGGAGAGCTGCAGAAGAACCGGGGTTCGCCGAGTCAAGAGCGGAAGAGGGGAGAAGATGGAAGAAGCCCCCCCGGAGTCCGGAGAAGCCCCCCCGGAGAGCGGAGAAGACCCCCGGAGAGCGGAAGAAGAAGCCCCCCCTGGTAATTGAGCTAATAACGAAGACAGGGGGGGCATCCGGAGCAGAATAATAAAATATTTTAAAAAGCCTTGTGTTGTGTGTTTACTACATTTTACTTTTTGCCTCCAGGTGAATGGATAGGGGTACGATGTACCCCATATCCATTCACTTAGGGTGGGGGGCCGGTATCTGGGGGCCCCCTTATTTGAGGGGACTCCCAGATTCCGATAAGCCTCCGCCCGCAGACCCCGACAACCAATGGCAAGGGTTGTCGGGAAGAGGTCCTGTCCTCATCAACATGGGGACAGGGTGCTCTGGGGTGGGGGGGCCCGCAGTGCGCCCCCCTGCCCCAGAGCACCCAACCCCCCCATGTTGAGGGCATGCGGCCTGGCACGGCTCAGGAGGGGGGGGGGACGCTCGCTCGTCCCCACTCCCATTCCTGGCCGGCCGGGTAGCGTGCTTTGGATACGGGTCTGGTATGGATTGTAGGGGGACCCCCTACGTCAATTTTTCGGCGTGGGGGGGTCTCCTTACAACCCATACCAGACCTAAGGGCCTGGTATGCTCCTGGGGGGGAACCCATGCCGGTTTTGTAATTAAAAATTGCCGTGGAGTTCTCCCTCAGGAATGCATACCAAATGCCGTCGCTGAAATGGGCCTTTACAAGGTTTGGCTAACTTTCCACATTGTAAACCCAGCCCTAATTTTGCGCCGGCAAATTCGGAACTTAGGCAGAAATCAAAGTGCTGAAATGCTTTGAAAATCTACTTAAGTCCTCATTTGCATACGCAAAGCTGGATTTCAATGAGAAATGCCCCCAGTGGCGGATGCGGTACTGCATCCTAAAATCTGACCGTGTAAGTGTCTTACACATGCCGGATTTTCTGCCTAACTTTGGAAAAAGCCTTTTGAGAATCGTTTCCAAAGTTAGGCACAGAGATACGCAGGCTGAACAGCAGTTAAGTCTGCGTATCTCTTTTGAGAATTTGGCCCAAAGAGTGTACATCATCAAAATCTAGCTGCAGAAGGTAAATATTACCTATTCCCGAAATCCACAAAAGAAGGACAACATAGAGAATAGGTTTGGCAGGGAAAAGAGAGGCTTCAAAAGTGAGTATAAACATCCCTGGCCAAGAAAGCCCCATTGAACTTTGCAACATTTACATTTTTGGCATCCCAAAATATTTGATGAAGACTGTTTGTGCCAAAGAGCTCCATTACCAATGTAAAAATAGCAGAAGGGAAAATGGACACCCTGGCAAGTTCCATTATTTATCTGGACATCATTACATAACTTAGTAGTTTAAATTGAGCTATGGGTAACATACAAGCTTTTACCTGCAGTACGGAAAGAACCAGATGTACCAAATGAAAAGAAAAAAGGCAACTGAAGTGCTTTTTAAAGCATCAACACTGCCAGGCCAGACAAAGTGATTTTTGAAATAAAAAAATCAGCAAAGACATCAATGGCTCTGTTAATATTATATGTTGGAGGTAATGTGTATTCACAACCCCACAACAAAAATGTAATATATCGCAGGTTACTAGTCTTAATATCTGGTGTTTGCATTCCATGGCTTGGTTTCATTTATTTTCATCTGGTCATCCAGCCAGTAGCATATTTATTTTCCTAGTCAAATATGTGGCAGGACCGGGTTTTCCGACAGGAAAACTGTTAGGAGAGCTTTTGGCCGGGAATCCCGGCCGTGTGTATGCTCCCTCGCAGTTTTTCCGAGGTGAAAACTGACAAACCAGCTGGACAAAAAAAAGAGAACCAGCCCTCTTTTTTCCCGCCGGGATTCCCGACTGACTTTTTCCCGTCAGAAAACCTGGCCGTGCGTAGCAGAAACCGGCCATTTGTGGCAGATTTCCTGTGGGGAAAAACTCAGATGGAGCATAAACACGGTCGGGATTCCCGAGGAAAAGCTCTCATTTGAGTTTTCCCGACAGGAAAACCGATCGTCTGTGCAGGGGGAAAGTAGAGAGCAGGTTCTCGGTTTTCCCCTCGAGATTTCCGGCGGACCTTTTCCCGTTGGGAATCCCAGTCGTATGTGCTAGGCATTAGGTTTTACATACGCTTTAATGGGAGTAAACTCACTTTATTGATTTAAATAATGAGTAATTTACCAAAGTTATTTGGCCAAGATTTTAAAGTGATTGTAAAGTCATTATAACAAATTCATAAAGAGAAAAAAGCTGGTGTGTGATGGGTAGAAGTGCTACACAGTCACCATTAGTATACACACAACAAAAAACAAAAATGCCCATGGGACTTTTAAAGAGCATACCTTGAAACATGAAATAGGGAAAATAAGTTGTTGGGACTTTAATTGAAACAGAACACTAACACTAGGGCAGAGTGAATCAATCAATATGATAAAAAAAAAAATGGAATCGGGCTTTAAGGATTAATGTAAATGAGGTAACTGGCTTACATTTGAGGTGCCACTAAAGCTGCTTTAATTTTTTTTCTTATATTTTTATATATATATATTTTTTTTCATATTGATTGATTCACACTGCCCTAGTGTTCTGTTTCAATTAAAGTCCCAACAACTTCTTTTCCCTATTTCATGTTGCCGGGGATGGAGGCTTACGTGCCGGATGGCCATAGCCTCATTTAAAGTCCCACCCTATTAGGTTTTAAATGTAGCAATTTAAACTCCATATTCATACCTCAAAACATACCAAGTAAAATTTATAAATGATTTATTCAACGCACATTTAAAAACATTATATTAAGTGTCATTATATTGGTAAATGTTGCATTCATGTAATCAACCTTCCCATGAGACCTGGATGTGTCACAAAGATGACTGTCAATGGTCTGTAATAGCTGTGCTAGGTCTTTACGCGTTTCGCAATCTGTGCTTCTTCGGGGGAAGCACAGATAGATGCAATTGATGAAACACTCCTGGCCTACTGATCTAGTATGGATGACTCTTTTTAAAGTAGTCAGAAAATTTCTGTATATGTGCAGGTATACCACCCTAAATTATAAAAGCCATTTCAAACCAAAATGTCCATAGAGGTGAAATGGTTAATGAGTGAAAAGCCAACCATGTCAACAAACCCCCCCCCCTGGAGCTGTGTGAGGGTGGGGTGATGGAAATCAGTAGCAGCCTCAAGAGACCAGAACCTGGGCGGAAGATGTATATCTCACCAAGAAGGTACCCACACCCTCAGAGGAAAACAGATTGAACAGCTGATGGCTGGTTATATGGCAGGGGAAGTTTGTTCCCAGTGCTGCAGCTGCCGCCCACTGCCCCCTCCCTGTGGCAGCAGTACAGCGAGACACTCCCTGTACTTGCTGTAACTTTTTGAAAGCAGCGCAGATGAGCGTGGCTCCACCCACACGGCCGCGTTATTCACACACAGAGTTCTGTGTATGAACTACATATCCCAACAGCCTTAGCGACTGTCGGCTTGTAGTTCCCAATAAACTACCACGGCGCTGTGGAGCGCTGTGGTAGTTCAATAAGTCTTCCTGACAGGGAGTATTGGTATACCCGTACGTGATGTACAGGTAAGCAAATACACTGACAGAGTACAGGAGACCTGCATGGCATCAGTGATCTCCTGATCGCTGGTGCATGCTTCACAGGCTCCTAAGACAAAAAATAATAAATCCACTTTTTTTTTACAAAGGTGAACTTATCCTTTAAGGTGAAAAACCTACTGTGCTGCAGCTGCTCCCCAGACCCCCCACCCCCAATGTCTTACCTGAGCTCCAGTCGCTGTCTCTTTCCTCATTGGACAGATTGATAGCAGCAGATCCTGCTACTGTCAATCAAATCCTGTGACATGGGTGAGGGGCCAGGGCCAAGTCCTGCTGTTTGTGTCAATAGACGCAGCCCACACAGGTGTCCCCAGAGAAAGTGGCATTCCATGGGGGCACCTGATGAAGAGGAGGGACTTTTAGTGCAGACGGGGGACCCCAGAAGAGGAGGATTGGGACTGCTCTGTGCAAAACCACTGCATAGAGCAGGTACGTATAGGCATGTTTGTTATTTATATTCTTTTTTTAAAAGGACGGTTTACAACCACTTTAAATGGGTTCACCTTGGGGAACATGTTCCCAATGCTGCAGCTGCCTGACCCCCCCCCCCCCCTTAACAGCAGTATGGGAAGAAGTTCCCCACTAACTGTCACTTTCTGAAATCAGCGTGGATAAGGCGGGGCCGTGTCATTCATTCACACTTTCATTTAGTTCTGTGTGAATGAACAACAAACCCCAACATCTGGCTGTCGGCTTGCAGTTCTCAATGAACTACCACGTTCAATGATACTTCCTGTTCGGGTATCTGCTTGCCCATACAGAATGTGGAGGCACACAGAAAGACTTTAAAAGACTAAGGGCCAGGAGGTGTTTATGGAGATTATATTGGTTGATTACATAAAGGTATGCCTGGCATGAGGGTTCAAAATAACTGACTCCTGACATAAAAAAGTATATAAGAATATTATGAAAATGGCCATTGACTCAACTGAAAGGGAGGGTAGGGGAAACATAGGAAGGGACAATTCAGGGGGAAAAAAAGAAAGGAAGCATGCTTTCTGGGCTAAGAGTGACTTCATGTGTGTAATGTGATCTAATTCATTGGCCCATTCAAGTAGGAGGAGCCTGTGTTGACCACCAGTGATGTAGAATAATTGCCCAAAGAGGAAAAATTGCATTACAATAGGTAATGTGACAAAGAGAATCTGAGCACTTGCACCAACTTGAAAGGATTTTAAGGGTGGTTGTGTAAGGCCTTCTGGCAAGGGCACCTGCACTCAAGACAAGTTCGTCCTCAGTATTGGGTGGTAATGACATTTGGTGAAGATTTTGGTAAATACTTTAATATACACTGCTCAAAAAAATTAAAGGAATACTTTGAAAACATATCAGATCTCAACAGGCAAATATCTCATGCTGGATATCTATACTGATATGGACTGTGTAATGTGTTAGGAATGAAAGAATGGCACATCATTTGATGGAAATGAAAATTATTCACCTACAGAGAGCTGAATTCAAAGACATCCCGAAAATCAAAGTAAATAAATTATGCAGCAAGCTAGTCCATTTTGCTGAAATTTCATTGCAACAACTCAAAATGGTCCTCAGTAGTTTGTATGGCCCCCAAGTGCTTGTATGCATGCCTGACAACATTAGGGCATGCTCCTAATGAGACGACGGATGGTGTCCTGGGGTATTTCCTCCCAGATCTGGACCAGAGCATCACTGAGCTCCTGAACAGACTGAGGTGCAACCTGGCGGCACCGGATGGACCGAAACATAATGTCCCAGAGGTGTTCTTTTGGATTTAGGTCAGGTGAGCATTTTCCAGGAACTGGCTGCATGCTCTCGCCACATGAGGCCGGGCATTGTCGTGCACCAGGAGGAACCCAGGACCCACTGCACCAGCGTAGGGTCTGACAATGGGTGCAAGGATTTCATCCCGATACCTAATGGCAGTCAGGGTGTCATTGTGTAGCCTGAAGAGGTCTGTGCGTCCCTCCATTGATATGCCTCCCCAGACTGACCCACCACCAAACCGGTCATGCTAAACGATGTCACAGGCAGCATAAAGTTCTCTGCGGCTTCTCCAGACTCTTTCACGTCTGTCACATATGCTCAGGGTGCTCTCATCTGTGAAAAGCATGGGGCACCAGTGGCGGACCTGCCAATTCTGGTGTTCAATGGAAAAATGCCAATCGAGCTCCACAGTGTCCGGCAGTGAGCATAGAGCACACTAGAGGACGTTGGGCCCTCAGGAAGTCTGTTTCTGATTGTTTGGTCAGAGACATTCAAACCAGTGGCCTGCTGGAGGTCATTTTGTAGGGCTCTGGCTCACAAGCATTTCTGTATATTTGTGTACATGAAATTGCAGAATCCCCCACCCCCAGCTCCTTGGGCTGGCTCTCACAGGTGCCTTCTGGGTTCAGTTTCAGTTGGATTTGGACCAAGCCCAGGCTCATCCCTACTAGGAAGAAAACAACTTAAAGCAGCTTTAGTGGCACCTCAAATGTAAGCCAGTTACCTCATTTACATTAATCCTTAAAGCCTGATTCCATTATTTATTTATTTTTAATGCAAAAAAAATCCATTGCCCAGGTAAGAAACACCACAGCAACTCTATGGTTTAAACAGACACCGTAAGAAACAAGGTACATTGCCTTGTCTTTTCATTAGGACTGCACAACACACATGGTGTGAATGGACTCTTAAAATGAAAATACTTATGTGGAGTTTGTTTGGTCTTGGGTTCAGTGCATAGTTTAGATCAATTCCAAGGTAAGTTTAATGTAATGTTTGTAAGAGTCACTGGTCTTCAGTAGTTTGAATGTCAAATGAGAATTCCAGCTGGCAAATACAGCCATCTTTTCTTATCCCTTGAGACAGTGCTTAAAGTGGATATAAACCCAATGTATTTATTTTTTTTGCTGTCACAATGTACAGTATAAGATTTCCTATCATCTGTGCTCAGTCTTGCCACACAGAGTTAATCCAGCTCTGAGCAATCCTCTTTTATTGTTCAGTGAAATAAAACAGACTTACAGAGAAAAACCTTGCTGTGAGTGACAGGTTATTTACCTTGCCGCCCCCTTGCTGTGAGTGACAGGTTATTTACATATCTCATGCACTAGCCTGGAGGCAGGCATTATTTTTTAATTCTCACCCCCACTCCTTTTCTGAAGTCGTGTGGTTACTTTTCTGGATTTTGACTGGATGTTAGTGATCATAGCAGAATTCAGTGTAAGGGGAGTGTAGAGGTGGGCAGGGAGTCTACTGACATCACAACTTCACCCATCGAGTTCCAGACAACAGATCCACCCACAGAATCTGCAGTTTTTCAATTCTTATAACAGACAGGTAAGGATAAATTTGACAGGTAATGATACATGCAGGAGACATGTATATCCTTATAGATCAGCACTATGGCAGTAGTTCAGAAAGGATGAGAGTGGGTTTACATCCACTTTAAAGGGGTTGTAAAGACAAAAATATTTTCCTCTTAAATTAAAGTCTGACAGTAGCTGATAAAGTAAAAAGTAATGTTTTGCATTATAACTAGTTTGATACCTGTTGAAATCTAGCTGTTTTATTCACCTCCAGCACTCCTGAATCATTATTCTCACCGACTTCCTGGTTTGCGGTGCGCATTTATTCTTGCTACATCACGGCCTAATGGGAACTACAGTTCCCATTAGGCTTAGCCTCCATGCCTGTGAGGGATAAGAGAACATCTTCACGCAGGGCTGTAGTCATAGGGAGGGGGTGAGCACATTCTGCTTTCCACCATGCAAAACGGCTCAGATGCTGGTGGAAAGCATGAAGAGGAGAGACAGGAAATGGCATTTTCAAACCTGGATTACTGTATTTTGGAGGTCAAAAGGAAAAACGAGGTAAGTGATATTTAAATGCTCTAGCTTACAGCAATCAATTGATCTAATAAAAACAAACCTTTAGTGTTCCTTTAAGGTTTTGAGAGGTGGGCTATAGGTGTTAAATATTAATTTATAATGTTATAGGGGACAAACCCTTACTGCCAACTATCCTGGACTCAATTATATTTCATGACAGGGGCCCGGATTCAGATACAATTGCGTATATATTGGCGGGCGTAACGTATCTCAGATACATTACGCCGCCGTAACTTAGGGCGCAAGTTCCGTATTCAGAAAGAACTTGCGCCCTAAGTTACGGCGGCGTAGTGTAAATGTGTCGGCGTAAGCCCGCCCAATTCAAATGTGGATGATGTGGGCGTGTTTTATTTAAATTAATTGTGACCCCACGTATTTGACGTTTTTTACGAACGGCGCATGTGCCGTCCGTGAACGTTTCCAAGTGCGCATGCTCCAAATTACGCCACAAACTGTCAATGCTTTCGACGTGAACGTAACTTACGTACAGCCCTATTCGCGAACGACTTACGTAAACGACGTAAAATACAACGCTGTTCGTGTGTTTCCGACGTCCATACTTAACATGACTTACCCCTGCTTTATGAGGGGTAACTTTACGCCGGAAAAAGCCTTACGCAAACTACGTAAAAAAATGCGCCGGGTGGACGTACGTTTCTGAATAGGCGTATCTACCTAATTTGCATATTCCTCGCGTAAATCTACGGAAGCGCCACCTAGCGGCCAGCGTAAATATGCAGCCTAATATACAACGGTGTAAGAGACTTACGCTGGTCGGATCTTAGGGAAATCTATGGGTAACTGATTCTACGAATCAGTCGCATAGATACGACCCCGCACACTCAGAGTTACGACGGTGTATCCGGAGATACGCCGTCGTAACTCCTATCTGAATCCGGGCCACGTTTTTTACGATAGAAGGACCAATATATTATTCACCAGAATGAAACTGATTCTTTAGACACCAAATATGATATACTGTACTGTAAATCTTATGCATATTTCTCTTAGGAGGTCTAATGTTTCCTATCAGCCTTCTGGGCCTTGTAAATTACAGTAGGTTTGATTGATGTCTAACGAATTGGTATCTTCTTGCCCATTAGTGTATCCACTTTTTATGAAGGTAACTCCACTGTATTAACAGATTTGGAATGAAAATTAGACACGAGTATTTGAAATGTATGAATTTTCAGTTTTTTGGTCAAAAATCTGACTGATAGAAATGTATTGCTCACCAGACTGCTTACTACGGGGCCATTTACAAATGGACCTCATTAGAAGATTTTTGAGGACTCTGTCTGGTGGAGGTTTATGATATCTTTGGTTTTTGATGAGCTGTGTTTTATCAAATGGGTCAACTTCCAAAAATGCCTAGCACGGATATGAGAATTTAAAACTGACCATTTAATTATAACTTACTTGTAGGAATATGAGGATGACCTGTGTTTAAAAGGACTATATAATATATACCATAATAAAATAATATTAGATTCCTCTCTCAGTCACTGGTTAAGAAAAATTGAGTATATTTACATAAAAAAAAATTATAAAAATATATTTCAAATAATCAAAAATCAAAGTACATATATCACACCATATAACATTTATTAAAAAAAGAAACACTTTCTAAGTGCCCTTTTCAGAAGAATTATGGCAAAACATGTCTTTTTTTTCTTTTACATTATTATACAATACACACAGAAATTGTGCAAAACACCACATCTCAAATTGAATTGCTTTTAAAACTTATTTTCACCCAAAACATGAAAAATAACTTTTACAAATTTAATTTATGTTCATTTTTTTTACAGTATACAATATACAAATGTTTGCTCTCTGAATTTGCCTTATCCGAGCCGATCCATAGCAGGTACATGCAGTGGGTGCGTTGTGTAACAATAAATGGAAAATTGGGTGTTTCAAAAATGTATCCCAGTTTTAACAAAAATAGGCAGCAATACACAAGTCTAAAATTCTAGTTTTTGATGTCAAAGTTGTAGCATTGAGCTCTTGTATGCAAAAAGCAACGTGTGCAACACTGTAACCCAAAGCAAAGCGATCAACAAGTATTTTTTATTATTTTGCCAGTGTGAGAGGCAAAGGTGACTTGACTACTGTAATTCTGAAGCCTCGTACACACGACCGAGGAACTCGACGGGCGAAACACATCGTTTTCTTTGTCGAGTTCCTTGTTAGGCTGTCGAGGAACTCGACAAGGCACGTTTCTCCATTCCCGTCGAGGAAATAGAGAACTTGCTCTCTTTTTGGCTCGTCGAGTTTCTCGACAGTTTCCTCGACAAAAATGTACACACGACCGGTTTCCTCGGCCAAAAAATATCTCCCAGCAAGTTTCTTGCTGGTTTTTGCCGAGAAACTCGGTCGTGTGTACGAGGCTTCACACATCATCATTGGCCTGTGTGCTATCCTAATAAATAAAGCTGAAAACATGGGCTATAAAACCTGGAACTATGAAAGGACAATGAAATCCACATGTCATACAGCCAAAGAGGCATGTAGGTAAAATGATATATTACATTTTATTCTGTATTTAGACTGCACCTTTAGTTATTGAAATGCTCAGCACAGAAAACACATACTAAGGATGAAAAATAATAGTTGAAGAGCTGCTAAAACATCTGTGTTACCTAGGTGAGCGTTAACACTGCTGATGATGATTTGTTTCTCCCTAGTTCAGAGTAATACAGAATGTATGTGTTTCCTTAGGTCAGCTTCACTATGTGGATCGAACAGAGGGGTCTGCATCGTGAAATCACACACTACACAATCCATGTTCCCAAGCAATAAATGGAACCCATTGTAAATGTTCCATGGTTGCACAAACATTAACTTAATGATCACAAAGGGCCTGGATTCATTTTGCTGCAATATCACATAAGGAGTGCTAAATAGTGCTAGAGGCATGCTAAAACGACATTCAATAATACTGCATGAAAGGCCACTTTAGCATGCCTTAAGGACATTTTAAGGTGCATTAAATAATGTTGCAGTGCGATGAATCGGGACCAGTTATGAGATATTACAGGTCACTGCAATACTTTATGTTAAAAACTATGAACTGAGCTGCTTTTTAATCTCATTGCCCAGCTGAGATGGCGTCTGCAGTCCACATAGACATACAGTACATTCTCATTGGATGCCAGTGTACGTCTATGTGGCACTTAAGAAGAGGAGAGATATAATAGTGGCATTAGTAGACATCCTAACCTCTGTCCAAATTCTATGAACAGAATAAACTGGGGTGTTCTATAAAAACTGAGAAAATGAAAAGCAGATACTAAAAATTCAACTGTCCCTGTGTAAAGCAGAAACTGGACAAGGGGACCTGGCTGGTTATAGGGAACTGACAGAACATTTGCATTTGCACAGAATTCAGGGAATCGCATTTTGTAGATTACATGATTTGTATTTATTTTTTTGTGAATAATTTGTGAATTGATTTGTCCATGTCTCATACATAGGACAATGATAATCTAAGGCCTTATTCACACGGCTGTAAAGTTTTTACTGATGTTATTATGTTATTACACATGTGTTTTCTAGCAGAAAATTCCCTGCGTAATGATCAGTAAAACACTTGTGTATAGATGCGTAAAGACACGTATGTGTACATAATTTGCTTTTATGCTATATTATTTCCTCCTTGCTTAGACTTCATTTAGACTTAACTTGTGCACTATATTCATGCATACGTGAGTTTAGACACGTAAGTGTATAAACCACATGTTCTTAGACACAGATTTTTATATTTCACGTTATGGATGTGAAAGTAGCTCATGTTTACGCACCTGTGTGAATGGCTCTATTGTAAACAATAGGGCTACATTCAGATCCATAATCAAAAAGAACCTGTATATGCTTTTTTTTATGGAGCCTAAAGCCCTGTGTCGGTAGACATTTGCCAGTTAAAAAAAAAACGGCTGACATTCACACTATGTGTATGGCACCCTGTTCGGTTGGCCAGCTTCTGTCAGACAAGCATGCTGGAAAACCAGCAGCCGACCGACTCCCAATCAGCACTCTTAGCCAATGGCAGAGAATGCTGATTGGAGTGTTCTGGACAGGGGTCGTCCCCCTGTCAGAACACAATAGCTCAGTGGGGGGAGATCGCTGTACTAACTTTGGATACTTTGGACAGCAACTCCGACCAGAGCTGACAGTTTTTTTTTCGTTCAACACAGTTGGACAAGTCGGATAAGCCTCTTCTTGGCAGCTGCTTTGGTTGCAATACTTTGGGATTGGTTTTCTACAATATAGGCTGTTCACAGATAACTTTAAGTTTAGTTAATGAGGTTAAGCTGTGCTGACCTTTATAATCGAAATGTAAGAAAAAAAATATATATATATATATTTTTTAATTACACATGACTGTCAGTACAAGTGAGCGGCCATGCTTTTGTAAACATGGATTGCTTCTGCATGCATGTACAGCGTATTTTGCCAATGGCACCAGTAGCTCCCCAGGTGGGGGAAAGCCCTGGGGATCTTAAACTTGGGAGTTCTCATCTAACAAATGTCCTTGTGTCCAAGGCGTTAATGTACCTGCATTATGTTGCTTGTAAATATATAATATTTTAAGGAAGTACAAATTAATGGGCTGCCAATGCACCACACTACACAAAAACAGACAAATGCTATTTTTTCCAAGTGCATCAGTGCGTTATCACATGTTATAATAAGCTTCTGAGGTTCATTGAGGTACCATTGAAAATGAATGGCACCACAACAAACTAACGTGTATATAGTGAGTATGCTGCACACTACTGCAGTGCAATCCACAGGTGTGAGTGGGCCTATAGTATATCAAGCCCAGTAATTCAGATGTGTAACTTGTCATGAACTGCTGAATGTGGGAACAAAAAATATCGAACAGGAGAAGAAAAAAAAAGACAATTCCTGTATATGTGGGCCAACATTTTTTCTACGACTGTCACTGCATGGATAATATAACATGTTGAATGCAAATGCTAAGGAGACAAGCTGTATGGAAATGAGGTAGTCATCAACAAGGGGTTAATCTTGGACTGCTAAGGGCAGGGGAGAAATACATCAAGATGAAGACCCAATAATAACCAAACACGTCTGGAGGCATCAAGGTTGATGTCAGATGTACTACACAGTGCATAATATGTCTATACTTTACCGCAGTGGTCATCAACCCTGTCCTCAGAACCCACTAACAGGCCAGGTTTGCCAGATAACTGAAATACATGACAGGTGATATAATTTTCTGCTCAGTGATTGCAGTATTCTAGTCTGCATCTCCCCAAGGTAATACATAAAACCTGGCCTGTTAGTGGGCCCTAAGGACAGGGTTGATAACCACTGCTTTACCGTATCAACTCAGCAGGGGAATCAATGAGAATTTTGCCATTGCATGAGCAACATTTTTCCAAAATAATATGGTGTTTTTGGATTTGTATCTTGATGGGGGTAAGCTAGGTCTATTAATTTCTTTGCCAAGAAGATGGTATGTACTAAAGCCTTATTTCAGACCAGAGTCAATACATAGTAGATAAGGTTAAATAAAGACAATAGTCCATCCAGTTCAACCTGTGCAGATGTGTGAGTGTCTATAATTATTTCCCATATCCCTACACGTTGTGCTCTTTAAGATGCACATCCAGTCTTTTAAAAACATCCATACTTCCTGCTGCCACCACCAATTTTGGAAGAGATTGCCACATCCTTATTGCCCTGACAGTGAAATATGTTATTTACTTTGGTCATATAATATGTTCTGATTTAATGACACTTGTTTCCAACTGTATTTACAATTTTACTATTTAATGAAATAAAAAGTTTTTTTTTTATTAGGTTTATTCAGTAAGGTATCCAAAATGATGGAGGATAGGCTTGCTGCACTTGCACATTACATTTTCAGTAAACCTGTTTACATTGTTGCCTATGTTTTTTAAACATTTTACTAATTTTGTAAAAAATTAGCATTTTACTTTTTTGTTATATGTGTTGGTATCACAACTGAGAGCTTTAATTAGTTATAAACTTAAAACAAAAAAACTGTAGTATTAAAAAATATATATTTTACATAGTGGTGACAATGTGGCTGCTTTTCTGCACCATTCAACTATAAAACAATAATATTACAATGCACATATTTCACTCAGCTACATTCATCTTCTGTAGAAATCCTAGATTAAAAAGCTTTCAAGAGCACATGTCACTTACACATAGTAGCGACAAACATTTTTTGTGCTAAACCAATGCTCATGAATAAACGGCATATCAATACATGGAGCCAGTGACACCTCTGAAGAACGAAAATGTGTAGAACTAACAGAGCACCTCAGTTACGTGGCTGGTTAGCATTTTTGGATTTTTATATTCACTGCTTTTATCCTTGTCTGCATACCCAATTTAAAACCCAAAGCACACCCCGCTGTATCATTATTCCCAAGTTTAAGGCAAAGCCTCACCCTTGGTCCTAGGAACATAAGGCTATCATTGGGTTTCATTGGCTGTTGGTCAATATGGGCACTTGTTCCAATGGAACACAAACAGTTTATCCTGCAAATTATTAGTTTAGCCCATATAATGAATGTCTCTGTTGTGCATTAATAACCATGAACTTTAAAGGAGAAATCCAGAGCCCCAAAAAATGCCTGATAATGACAAATCCACCAGAATGCTCACTTCTATTTAATTGCTTGCGCCCAAACACAATGCCCAGTGAAGGCATCACTCTACCTTGATGGCTTAGGCCGCGTACACACGGTCGATCCAAACCGATAAGAATGGTCCGACGGACCGTTTTCATCGCTTCACCGCTGAAGTGGCCTGATGGTCTGATGTGCGTACACACCGTCAGTCCAAAATCCGATCGGGTCAGAACGCGGTGACGTAAAACACACGACGTGCTGAAAAAAACGAAGTTCAATGCTTCCAAGCATGCGTCGACTTGATTCTGAGCATGCGCGGGTTTTGAACCGATGCTTTTGTGTACTAACCGGTTTGGACCTATCGGGCAGCGGTCCATCGGTTCGATTTTAAAGCAAGTTCTAAAATTTTTGACCGAAGGACAACGGACCAATGGGCCGTACACACGTTTGGTTTGGACCGATGAAACTGGACTTCAGGCCATTTTCATCAGTTTGGACCGACCGTGTGTACGTGACCTTACCCATCCAACAGAATAAATGGGGGTGGACACTTTATGGTGTCAATTGAAAAAAACTGTTAACTGACACTAATGCTGGCTATGTTTTTTTCTCGTTCTGCCCACGGACTGAAAAAGAGAAATTTTATAGATTCTTCCATCTATTTAGTTGAATGAATCTTGGATGCTGGCTATTGTATTCCAGCAGCCACAGCACCCACGGCAGCTTGAACACCTGAACAGTGACTTCTCTGATTTTTCATTAAAAATTTGCCAAGCCAACAGGGCCACCCACAGCTCATTGGCAGAAACTGGCTGAAACTAGTGCCACGTATGGTCAGCTTTAGTAAACTGTGTGATTTACAGAGTCTGCGAGCATCCGCTAGACTGATAAATAATGTTACTGATGTAGCAGAAGACATGCTCACAAAGCAGCTGACTGTAAATCAGCACAATGACTGTTAACCTTTAAATAAAATTAATCTATATTACAAAAAAAAATATCAAGCTTGGCGCAATTAACATATTCATTATTCTATATCAACGAAGCTGGGAAATGTTGGTCTTCTTGACTGATGTTCTCCTTTAAAGTGAACCTGATGTGAAAAAAAAAATACTTTCACTACAGCTGACTTCCTTTTTAATAAAGCTAGTTGCCTGGCTGTTATGGTGACCTCCTGGATCTAGTTACTCTGAGTCACCAACTGGAAGGCACATACAGATTAGGAAATTCAGACTGAAGTTAAAACTCCTTATCTGCGCACTTTTTATAGGTAAATGAGTCAAAAGCCTTGTACACAAGGGCCAAATGTTGGGCGACATCGGCTGGTTCAATAATTAATAATCGGTCGATATTCGGCCCATGTGCATGGCAGGCGGTCCGACAGAAGCCAGACGTTCAGCCAGTCCAAAAGATGCCGGACGTGAAGCCGGTCCAACAGAAGCCGCATATTCAGCCAGTCCGACAGAAGTCGGATATTCAGCCGGTGCGACAGAAGCCGGACATTAAGCCGGTCCAACAGAAGCCACATACTCAGCCAGTCCGACAGAAGTCGGATATTCAGCCGGTCCGACAGAAGCCGGACATTAAGCCAGACGTTCAGCCAGCTTCTGTCGGACGAGCATGCTGGAAAACCAGCAGCTGACCGATTCCTGAACAGCACTCCCAGCCAATGGCTAAGAGCGCTGATCTGAGTGTTCTGGCAGGGCTGTCCCCCTGTCAGAACACAATAGCACAGGAGGGGAGATCGATGTACTAACATCAGATTGTTAGTACAGCTGCTCCTACCGGAGCTGAACTAGTGGTGTGTACCAGGCTAAAGGGGATGATATACTAAAGAAATAAATTGTGTGAAGATTCATTTCAATTATTTAAATTAATCATTAAAAAAGCAAATCCCTG
This sequence comes from Rana temporaria, assembly GCF_905171775.1. Classification (NCBI taxonomy): domain Eukaryota; kingdom Metazoa; phylum Chordata; class Amphibia; order Anura; family Ranidae; genus Rana; species Rana temporaria. The sequence goes on from NC_053490.1 coordinate 88,719,279, forward strand.
TGTACTTATTTTATCTGCATATGATTGGATAATTAAAATTAATATATTGTACGAACATTTTTAGCTTAGCCTCAAAGCATTAAAGCCAGGGAGGGTCAGCAAAAAAGCCAGAGAATTTGCCTTGTCAAAAGGAATGGTCTACTATAGCAGCTTCTACTTTTCTTTTAAGTTAAATTGCGTGTCATTTTAAACTATCTTAATAGTAAAAATGCATTGGTGTCTCATTTTTTTTATTTTATTTGAATCCTTAAAATTAAAGTGTATATAACAAGGCAAAACATTTTTTTTTGCATTGGTACAAAGGATGGAAGAATTAAATCCCATGTTAAAGCATATCTAAACCCAAAAACAAAAAATTTAATACAATGCAGTTTACCCTTCCTTAGATGTGGTGGCTGCATTTATTTTCTTTTTTTCAAGCTTGTTTTTTTTTTTATTTGCACCTTGTGATTCAGCCAGTAACACGTATTCTGTCCTAGAGGGACAACACTAACTCACCTACCTGTATAAGGACACCAAAAAGAGAATAGGACTAAATAAATGTACTAATAAAGTTTACACTTTAAGTTTTTTCTGTATTTGTCCTGGTAGACATTTTATTACAGACAGAACTTGATGGGAAATCCAACATTTCACAGTTGATACCAGAGCAAGATATGAAGGTAAATGTTTTTGATGGCAACTGGAGAATTTTCTTTAGTTTGGTTAGATATACTCGCATTTCCTATTGTGTCCCCAGGGCAAAAATTGAAGGAAAACCTGAGAGTAGGACACAGACAGCAAAAAATAACCTTATAGAGGTTTTAACTCTTCCCTACTATATCCACAACTAAAAAAAGTTTTGGCTATACATACACTTTAGGGATTGTCTTGTTAATTAGGCCTACATAAATGATTGCACTGTGTTTGATTGTCTGCATGATTGTCTATGATAAATATAGATTGTTTGCACCATAATTAATACACAATAAAAAATACAACCTGCTATAGCAGAAAATACAAAGGGTGTGCTCAATAAAGGAGTAATTTTTACACTGGCCCATTGCTTCCAGTTAGCTTTGGAGGAAACTTTTTGAAAAGTACTATTGTCTTGATTTATTGGACTGGTGTTTGAACATCACAATCCTGTCTGCATGGGGTGTGTGTATTTTCTCCCCATGTTTGCATGGATTTCTGCTAGTGCTTCTGTCCCTATACCACCCCAAAATATGTTCTTATATGTTTTTCTGTGCCTTATCAAACTACCGCATATGATTTCCCATATGCTGCTCGGGTGTTTGAAATCAACACTGTTTCACTGGACCAGACCAAAAATTACTTCTTTGGTAAATCACATCCTTAACCAGGTTTTTGCTGAATCTGGATTTCCAAATCCAGCAAAAAGTGGATTAAAGAGCATCTTTTATAAAGAACAACACTTATATGGGAAGCCCAAGATGAAAGCCTTTTTTTTTTAAATGCTGTATTCCATATTACTTCCAGGACTATATCTTCACTCACATTGAATAGGTCCAGATTCTTTCCATTGGAGTTAGTGTATGTGAGAATGCTTTCATCAGGGACTTTCCACATAGGTATCCTCATTTGTGACAGATTCCCTTTAATGGCTCAGGCATGTTAAAAATATATTCCCACTCCAACCTGGAAATAAAAGGTCTATGCACATTCGTAAAAACCTTTTGTCGCTTTTTGTTTCACCATGCATTTTACAATAAAGCTATTTGAAGTCTCTTTTTATTTCAATAGTCTTTGTTTTCCTGTAAAATGCACCGTTTCCTGTAGTTCTCACTTAGCCTCCAAGCAGAGACCCTGATAAAGTCCTCATTTTTAGTCCATTAAATAATACTCAGCTTAAACAGTCACTGCTGGGTACATCATCTGTTCTGGATTGGTGTGAGGAGGATATGGTGACTGCATTGGTCTGTAGCCACCTTGGAGTCCGTCCATATAAGTTGGAACAGAAGTCATGGGGACAGAGTCATGAGGTACAGCGTAGCCAACAAACTGGGGGTGAAGATATTGGCCTTGGTGAGGGACAAGCTGTGTGGCTTGTTGACAGTTCAACACTGAGTAGTTGGTGGGCATATTTACATAGACGTTATTCATGGCTCCTTCTGGCATGCAGCAGTTGGTTTGTGATCTAGTGGGAGGTGCCCTGGCACCAGAGTTGGCACTGGAGCTAGAACTGGTGGCTGTACTGGACTGGCGTGAGGAAGAGCCTCGTGAAGTGCTGGCACTGGAAATCATCGGTATTGTCTCCATGAGCCGATTCCCACCTGGCGCTCGGCTCTGCTGGGGCTCCTGCTTCGGCCGCAGACAGCGGCAACAACACACGGCTACTAGGGACCCCAGTATGATGAAGGCAACAAAGACGGATCCAACAATTAGAAATGGTACGTAGATGGGCACTGCAAGTATAAAAAAAAATCCAGAGTTATTACTGGGAAATCATGTTGTTTAGCAAACAGATTTTTGAGTTTACCTGTCAATCATTGAAATGCTATAGATTACTGTGCACTGCCCTTTTATTAATGTATAATGTTCAACTTGACAAAAAAAAAACACATACATATTGGTATCCACTTCCAAAATAAATAATGAATAGAACGGTTGAACACCACAGTAAATAACACTTTTCCATAAGTAGTACTGTGCTAAATATGTCACAATAATAGACTCGGTATCAGATTTGGTACGCAGTATTAGAGTGCAACACCAGGTTTATAAAAATCAAAAAAATAAAAATTCATTGGCTTTGCATGTTAAAAAATAAAAAGCTCTTGGTTACACCACTCAACCTAATTCCAGTGCTGTCCCCTGAATACACATATCTCCCTGATCCAGCAAGACTTTGTTCTCCAGCCGACCTCCAGTGAGCCCTGGGGGCATGTAAACATACCTGGGATCACAGACCCCCGGAACAGCATTGTGGTCACATGTCATCACACGCGTGCCACGTAATCTAGAAAGATGGTCCGCCCACTATAATTGCTGGGGAGGAAAGGAAGGCCCCTGTGATGTCAGCAAACTGGCATCACAGGGGCGGTCGGCAATGGCGGCCTTCTTATTTCTCTTGGTATAGGTTGGGCTAATCCAATCTGTGACTTAGGACATAATAGCACAAATAGTACATTTCAGTAACATATGTGCATTGCTGCTCTGTGGTGCCATTTTTTTCTTTGCTGTAGACAAGAAGCCATAACCTCACTTGTGCTTAGCTAATTGAGAAAGCTCCAATTGCAAATCCCAAAATCAAAGCAACATGCCCAAACGCAGGTCGTAATTAGAAGAGGGGGTTGTGCGCGCTGGACAGGTGGAATCTCTACTTACTGAAGCAATTTTTTCATTAGTACACGGCAGTTCATGTGACACAGGAAAGGCAATGAATCAAATGACAGGAAAAGAATCTTAATGATAACAAGAATGTTTCCACTCCTATTTCAGCGTGTGAATGATAATTGTGAAGTCTGGGCAGCCCGTACTGATGTGTCCCTATTGTACAGAGCAGGACTGGCTGTTTTTGAAGCTTAACCCTGACTGACAGCAATGGGATTTATCCAGGGAAATCAGGCCTGAGCGCCATACTGCATATGGAATACGACACCCCATACTGATATTTAATATCACATCCAATATCTGGAATCCCACTAATGCTCAATTTGGCTAGCATGTATAATACAAGGATTACATACACAGTATTCCATTCGTTTTGTTTCATAAGAATTACACATGCACTACAATGTATGTCTAGGTTAATATATTCTATGTATAATGACAGCTGGCCTCATGTGAACGTCCGTAAAAGAACTGTCTGTATTGCTTGTGTTAACCAATGAGATATTCCCTTTCATTTTCTCTCCTGTTCTACTAGAGAAAAATGTGACAGGTAACATAAGCATATCTTCTTTAGGATACTTTTATTAACTTTCAAATTTGATTAAGTTGTATTGAGGAAAATTTACAAAAATCTTGCAGCCTAAATGCTGGGCAGTTGTACAACTACTGAAAATTAATAATTTTCCTAAATATTTACCCAACTGAAAAAAAAAAAAAAAAAAACTTTGCTGTGTGTTGAGTTATTTTGAGGGGACAGCAAATTTACACTGTTATACAAGCTGTACACTCACTGATTTACATTGTAGCAAAGTGTCATTTCTTCAGTGTTGTCACATGAAAAGATATAATAAAATATTTACAAAAATGGGAGGGGTGTACTCACTTTTGTGAGATACTGTATTTTAATATTTCCAACATAATTCTTAACCACTTCACAACCGAGGACGTCATATGACGTCCTCGACTTTGTGCGGTGATATCTGAATGATGCCTGCAGCTACAGGCATCATTCAGATATCACCATCTTCTGCCAACGATTCTGTGCACGATAAGAACGATCAAAGCGGCAGTTCCGCCACTTGACGTCCCCCCTCCCGCCGCTATCCGGTGCTTCTCCGAGCTCTCACGTGCCATCGGGGGCCCGGAGAGCGAATCGGTCGGCGCCGGCTCACGACGATAGAGATGACTGGTGACCTGATGATCACCAGTGATCTCTATGACCGTCGGAGGCCCAGGCGCGACGTTGTAAATGATACGCCCGGGTACCCGGAAGTAAACAAAGCCGCAATAGGGGCTGTCGGCATGAGATCTGTGAATTTTTTTTCACAATCTCATGCTTGTAAGCCTGGAGGAGAGATGTGGGGTCTTATTGACCCCACATCTCTCCATAAAGAGGACCTGTCACAGTGATTCCTATTACAAGGGATGTTTACATTCCTTGCAATAGGAATAAAAGTGATCAAAAAAAAAATGTAAAAAAAGTGTAAAAATTAAAAAAAATTAAGTATTTATTTATTTATTTATTTTTAAAACGCCCCTGTCCCCGGTAGTTTGCGATCAGAAGCGAACACGCATGTAAATACCGCCCACATATGTAAACGCTGTTCAAACCCCACATGTGAGGTATCGTTGCGTACGTTAGAGCGTGTACAACAATTCTAGCACTAGAACTGTAACTCGAAAATAGTAACCTGTAAAAAAAATTAAAGCGTCGCCTGTGGAGATTTTTAAGTGTGACATGTTAGGTATCTATTTACTCAGCGTAACATCATCTTTCACATTGTACACAATTGGGTTAACTTTACTGTTTTGTTATTTTTTAATTCATGAAATCGTTTTTTTCCCCCAAAAAAATGCGTTTTGAAAAATTATTGCGCAAAATACTGTGCGAGGAAAAAGTTGCAATGAACGCCATTTTATTCCCTATGGTGTCTGCTAAAAAAATATATAATGTTTGGGGTTCTGATTGATTTTCTAGCAAAAACATTTTGATTTTTACATGAAGGAGAGAAGTGCCAAAATAGGTTGTCAAGTGGTCGGATGCTTTGGCAGGTTCATGACCGGAAAAGGTCTGCCGACTGGCTCCCTTTCAGGGCCCTCAGCCAATGGCTGAGAGCGCTGGCCAAAGTGTTCTGGAGAGGGGGGCATCCCCCTGTCAGAACACAATAGAACAGCAGGGGAGGTCGCTGAACTAACATCAGATTGCTAGTACAGCAGCTCCGACCCGAGCGGTCAGTTTTTTTAGTTCAGCACGCTGGGTTAAACTAAAGAAAACTAGCAGTTTGTACTAGGCTTAACTGTCCATAACATGAACTGTAATTTATTGCGTTCAGTTACCTATGCATTGAAAAATATTTGAAGACATGCAATGTTGATTTTATTTGGCCTCAAAGAAAGACGAAATTGGTTCGATTGAAGCCAGAGGAAAAACCTTATTGTTGATTTAATCATCACTGCTCTCTGAATCCTTCCAAATTACAAAGTGATCCAGCATGCAATACAGATAAAAAAACACTCACATCCTCAGACCTGTCCTCACAAGGGCTGCCACTAGACAACTAGATATATTCTCAAGAACCAAACCAGGGAGACATCAACCTGTTCTCAAATGTGCCACTAAAGTGCCAAATCCTGCCTCTATACACAACCAGCTCATACGTGGTTAATTAACCCTTTCCTCTTCTCTATAAAAAAAGGTGAAGGGTCTGGTGACACAAAAGGTTTTCCAACCAGGTAGAAAATGTATCACCCACTAGAGAGATAAGAAATAATCCACCAATAGCAAGCAGCAATCAAATCACTTGTGGTCATCAGGTCCTTTATGAGAAACATATAGGTGAAAGGATAGCACAACAAAAACACTGCACCCCTGGGAGGAAATCCAGAAGGCATGAACTGTTAATAGGGCAGGAGGTCAGGTTAGAGACCCATCTGCAGAGCACATCGTCTGTTCTCAAAGGCCAGCTAGCAGTATTCCCTCAAAACATGGAATGGGCACAGGTGGCCATATTTGTAATCTGTCTACATGGTCATCTTATCTGTAGATCTGTAAAGAAAACTGCAGAATTTTTAGGAGTGTAGAGGTATAGAGGTGAGCAACAGTAGTATAGATTGTATTTCACAAAATGTAACAGCCACTTCTGTCATTGTCCTGCCCAAGTATCACCTGCAATCTAACCGTCAAAACAATAGATGGCAGATGGTTCATAGCCATGGTAGCCGTACCTAAGGGTACTTGTACATGAACATTAACCTCCCTGGCGGTATGATTATTTCAGATTTTAGGTGCTGAAAGCGGTACAATTATTTTGCAAGGAAATTTGGTGTTTTACATTGTAGGCCTGTAATTCTTAGGGATAACTCACTTAAATCTGTCCAAACAAGAGTCTAGTAGGCATCCCGGGTATGAAAAAGTTTGAAAAACAAAATCATAAATTATAATATAATAAATAATTATAAATAATTATAACAAATAATAATATAATTATAATAAAAATTATTCAATAATGTAATCACCTCAAAATCACTGAAATTTGCTCAGTTGCAGAATTGTTGCTGTCATTACTTTTATTTTTTTATGACGAATTTCCCCACAAATCGCTATCGCTCAATTCTGCAAGTGATTATAATTTATTATCGCTGTTTTCTAGCTGCTCTAAAACCACTTTTGACATAAAGGGACACTTTTTGGTTGCTATGGACAATATACAGTTTGCAGGAAGAAAGAACAGTTTTTATTATACAAAAGTACATGCAGAACACTGGACAGACCACTAGGGACAAAGGGGGTGTGTATTTTTTACATACAGTACTGGAAGCTATAAGATTACAGTATACTGTATGTAATGTGTTTATTTACTTTTTTGAATTTGGCGCCGTTCTCCGCCCCCGTGCGTCGTAACGTCGCAGGGAACGGAGATCGGCAGCACACAGGGACACTGTGTGAATCGAGCGAGGATGCCGCTCGCTCACACCGCGGGGAGGCATCGCAGGATCCAGGGACAAGGTACGTAACTTTCTCTGTGGCTGCTGCAATGTGAGCCCGAGTCAGGCTCGGGGATACCGCTTTTGGTACAAAAATCTCACCCAGAGCCAGACTCGGGAATACCGCCAGGGGGGGGTTAATCAAAACATTATATCGTCAGCACAACATGGAACTTCAAAATAGTGTCCAAAAATCTATAAAAGCAACCACATGACAGCATGTGAGAGAAGTTCTGCATGACCCCAAAACATCACAATTTGTTGCTGTGATGTGAACACTTATATATTTTTGGGCACCATTTTGAAGATCCACCTTGTGCTGGTGATATAGGTTTTGCCTTGTTACCGATTTCCAGCAGGCAGTTGCTACAACATTCATTTATTTCAAGCAATTCCGGAAAGGTGTGCAATGGGAATATTCTATTTGGTTGTCCATGAACACAAACAACTGTTTTTAAGTCTCTGAGCAGGAGAACTAATGACACATTATACTTACCGTAATCGTTTCAGTGTTTGATCATTGATAATGCCCTTTTATACAAATACTATACTCTTGCCAGGAAATCCAGCCAGTAAGAGCACTTCCTTCTTCAGCTGGCCATTGGGCTGCTATCAGGTCTGTAGGAATCATGTGAAGACCTGGCAGACAGCTGACCTCAGAAGTGCGCATGGCAGGCTAACAATGCTAAGTTGCTGCCTTGCAAATACCCGTATTTATCGGCGTATAACACGCACAGGCGTATAACACGCACCCTTACTTTAAGAGGGAAGTTTCAGGAAAAAAACTTTCCACACCCCCTGCGTATAACACGCAGGCACAGTTTACCCTCCATTTTCAGGGTAAAAAAAGTGAGTGTTATACGCCAATAAATACAGTAACAGCAGAGTTGTTAAGTCTTCCTTGGGTACTCCGGAAACCGCAGATAAATTGCTGTCACTGGTAGGATCTCCTGGCAGTCATAATTGATGCTGACGTACATCAGCAAACTAAATTCTGATTAACTATGAGCTTAGGAATAAGGAACTCTGATTACATGCGCTAGTTTAAAAAAGACACTGTTCTCTTACAAATGGTCTCTGCAAACAATAGTCAGGCATTTCCATAATTAACAACACAGCTGGTGATGGTGCCTTAAATGTGAAATTGGAATTATTGTAGCTGCCCTTTTAAACAAGGGAAAAAATCACTCCTGCAAACACATAAACTATAAGTGAGAGCCCATTCACACAGGGGCAACACGACTTCCAGCATGACTTTGGGAGGCAACTTGGACACGACTTGAGTATGAATCATCAGGCAACTTACAAGGCAACATTAAGTTGCCTCCAGGACAGTACAAGGCAACTTTAAGTCGCCTCCAGGACAGGAGGCTTTCCAGTGGCCAATCAAACAACAATCAGCTCTGTGGGAGGGAGGGGGAGGGAGGGGTTTGCCTGAGATATGTATGTTATCTTCCTGTATTGTTGCTTCAGTTAAGACAGTGATCCGACTTCTGAGGCGACTTCCATTGAAATCAATGGGTACAAGTTGCCTACAAGTCGCCTAGAAGTCGGATTGAAGTAGTACAGGAACCTTTTCTAAAGTCGGAGCGACTTCAGTAGTGTACATTAAGACGGCTCCCATTCACTTCCATTCATTTTCTCGACCACGCGACTTGGGGCGACTTGAAGTCGGATCCCAGGTCACCCCTGTGTGAACCAACTCTAAAGGTGTTGGTGCTAACAAGCATCAAATATAAAGTAAATCAAATATAATAGCATGTGCCATACATAATATACATGTAAGACTTCATGTACACTGCCGCTGGTAAACTGAAGAGCAGTTGGGCGTTTTTTTTTTTCAGCTGCCCCTGAACTCTCCTCTATGTTATCTTATCAGTACATGTACACAGGGTCATTTATAGTAATTTCTAGGCAGCTAAGTTTAGAAGCATTTTTTGGAAAGCAAAAAAATGCGTTCAGTACGGACGTTCAGAGGCATTTGAAATGCCAAATGCCTGTAACAGCTTGTAAATGCGTGTAAACGCGGTAACTAGCATTTAGTTGGTTTTTTAACAGGTGTTTTCAATTTTTTACTATTTAAAAAAAAAAAAACACTTCTAGACGTGCATGTAAACATGGCAAAAAGGACGGTTTTAAATGTCGGTTACTATCTGTCAAGTAAAATCGTTCAGAAGAGCTGGTAAAATGTCCCGTGTACATTAAAGGGGTTGTAAAGGCTTGTTTTTTTATTTATTTTTAATAACAAACATATCATACTTACCTCCACTGTGCAGCTCATTTTGCACAGAGTGGCCCCAAACCTCGACTTCTGGAGTCCCCCGACAGCTCTCGTGGCTCCTCCCCACATCATATAACCCCCTAAGAGAAGCGCTCTCCCGCATTAAAGGATGCATTAAAGGTGAAAAATCAAGAGGGTTTACAACCCCTTTAAGCCTAAAATGCAAACTGAGAAGTCCAATGTGACAATACCCAACACCAAATACAAAACTTTTTTAAAACATAGAATAAAGTGCTTCTAAATGGACCGCTTCACCATAAGTGCTCATGAGGTAGATGGCAACTCACCAAAAGAGTTTGACCTCTTTTCACAGTGGGTCAAAATACACTTTTGGAAAAATCTAATGGATTCCTGGGTTTGCACCTCTCCACTCTAAAACTCCCTCCAGACAAGGCTGGGGATATGGGAACAGACTCCACCAGGGACATACCATATACCTGTACAGAGACAAAAAGTGTGTCACCAGTCATCGGTACATGCCCTACACGCCTACTGCAGATACAAAACAATAGGGAATTTTCAGTATTGGCTGAAACTATTCTCTGAGTCCCTGTAGCCAGACCATTCATTTCAGCATAAACTCTTCCTATAAGATATTTCCCTGTAAAAGCTTCCTAGGTGTAGATATCCAAAAGCTCCAAGACTGCTGCTGGGGGCCATCATTCTAAATGTGATGTCAGCAACCCCCATAGACTCACAGCTGTCACTCAAGTGACAAGGTATATGATTCCCCTTTGCTCAGAGTAGCTATATACAATTTTATGTAAGGAGGAGATTCTATGGAAGGGGTAGAAGAGCTGGGCCAGCACAGAGAGTAATAAGACAATCCCAGGAGAGGGAAAAGGCTATGGTGTGCAAGGAGAGGGGAGGGGCTGTGGTAGGGATTCAACTCTTCCAATTTTCTTGCCAGTCAAAAGGCACATTACAAGATAATAAAAATAATCCATGGAAAAGTTAGACATCTAAAATACTTGATTTTGAAGTGCTTTACCTGCAGTTTGTAAAATTTGTGACTGGTCTCTTGCTAATTTTGATACAACATCTTCTCTAACTACAGCTGTATTACAATTATTACTTAAAGCCACTGTAACATAATGATCACCAGGTCTCATGATCAACTGTCTCTTATTGTTCAGTAGTGAGTGAAATAATCTGTTATAAAGGGTTTTTCATCTTCAAGTTGTTAAAGTGGATCTTCATAAAAAAAAAAAAAAAAAGAGGTCCAATTGCCCCATGTCAGATTAACCTCTTTTCCGGTCCAACCCTGGCACCCCTTTAGGGTCTTTACACCCATTGTGGGGGTTGGACTGCCCAATCACATAACCACTGTGATTTTCTGTCACAGTGCTGGAGAGATGACAACTGGGATCCCTGTGCTGAAACCATATCCAAAGGTGGCAACAGTGCTGGAGGGAAGACCTGGTTCTGTGTCATCAGGGGGCCAGCTGCAAGAACCAGGAAGAGACAGCCAGCTCCCGATGATGTAGAAACGACAATGGCAGCGAAAACTCAGGCATGTGGCAGAAAGGTGGGGAAGAAGAATGCTGAATTTGCAGGGTCGAATTCGTCTTTACTCTCTTTCAGTAAATTACATCACTAGAAATATATATCAGACCTGTAACAAGTCAAAAGAGATGCTGAAGTCCAAAAAACAGCACTTCTTATGACGTTCTGAGAGATGAGACAAATCTTAAATGTGGCTTTTGTACAACTATTTAGGTGTGAGAAGCATTCTTTCCTCTTCTAAGTGTTTGGCTTAAATTTACGATGAACAGGTGTCCATCCAATCACTCACCAAGAGGTCACCCCAGAGAGCAGAAATGTTTGAACACTCGGCACAACTGCTGGAACTTCCCGAACATTTGTTAAAATGTGTGACACAATGGCAGTGAATGCCGGTGGTGGTGGTGGGGAGTTTACAACCTTTTTTAGGGCTTTTTCACATTAGTCGCACAGTCATATTTTTTATTCTGTATTTTCCAGCATAGTCAAACTGAATGGGGCCCATTCACATCTGACCGGTCCACAGATTAAAAAGAAAATGTTTTCTGCAACAAAACATTTAGTGATAAATCTCTACAGCCTTTGGGATATAGATCCTTACCTCTAATTAGCAGAATTACAAGGATTTACCGTAGTAACAACTGGACAGTCATTAAATCCTCAAAACTCAATAAGGATAAACATGGGCACTTCAGAGAAACCAATCGGTTACCTTATTAAACTTTTTGGCTAATGGACAACTGTAATGACAACTTTATTTTCTATTTCTTCTATACAGAGTGTAAGCAAACTCCACAGTACTTTACAGAATACATAAAGCCTTGACTGAAGTATTGCTAATGTGGTGGCTGCCATGACCATACCTCTATTAACCATATACCATCCATCTATCATAATGACACGACCACATTTTTTTATTTAAATGGCCATAGATGCCTTTTTATTAACAACCATAAATAACAAAATAACTTTTAAATTTCATTCTGTATAAACAGAAACATTTCAAACCATAAATGTACCTGACTGACTATTTTTCTGGGTCATTTTCCTCTATCGTATCGGCTGTATCAACCACCACATTCCTATCCCAGCCTACAGCCACGGTTATACCAGCTCAGGGAAAATTATTACCAGTTTAAACACCTGATGCAGCCCGATGACGATAGCCCCTTATTAACGTCACTGAGTAGGGAACATACATCCATACCTAGATGGGCCCAACCCATTACACTCCACCTACTGTTTTTGGCCATGTCGCCTTCAAAAACCTAAGACCCCCTGCCTGCTGCTATGAAACCAACACCATGCAACAAACACCCTGAAAAACAACCCCTTACAGCACCCATTGCCCCCTTGGTGAAAGATACAACTGAAAAATTACCCTTGCAAACAATTCAGAAAAGGGGAGGGGAGGGCAGTAAAGTTCTTCCTTGCTGACCTGGCTCCCACTGACCCACTAGCAGTTCCACCCATCTGCTAGACCACTGGTGCCCCACCCTACCCCCCTTCATCCAATAAGGTCCCCCTTACCTTTTCGTTCCAACCCAACATCTCAAACTGCCTGATGTAGCCTGCACAGCAAACACAGTCATGCAGGCCCTCCACTTAATGCTCTGCATGCAGTTTCAGGCCTATAGTTTCAATAAGTTCCAGGCCCTAAATAAACTTACAGTCCAGTGTCTCTCTACAACATCTATGCACATTAGGAACAATTTTAGATGGAATCCAGATAACCTATCAGTATGATTTTGGTCATGGAAATGAGACCACCCTACAGCAGATATCTACAAACTCAATGCAGGTAGCATCACTGGGGGGTATTGATCTTGGAGCCCTTGCAATCGAAGAGAGAAATAAGAACCACGTTAAAACCATGCTACTCCTGCGAAAACGTATGAAAAAATCGGAACATTTTGTTTTAAACTGGGGATGAGTGGAATGACTAAGGCTTCTTTCACATCTTGACAGTTTTAATCGCAGGAGGAATCGCCGCGATTCTGCCCTCAATTCGAAATAGCAGCAAATCGTGGGATGCCCGTGCGTTCCCTGTCACTTCAAATGGAACCCCAAAGGTGTTGGGATTTTGCTGCGATTCGTTGGAAAAGTCAGGCTGGAGAGGAATCACGTCGTGAAAAACAACGGCTTTTTGAACGCCAGGAAAAACGATGGTGTGTACGCGGCATTACACCTGACAGTCATATCCCATCTATGGCCAGCTGACCATAAGTTTTCAGTTCTCATGGCCTGCCTTTTAACATGTTCACTGCTGTGCAGTTTACCTAGTTTTACAACAATGAATATACCGTGTAAAACAAGGTTATTTAAAGGTTTTACAGATAACTACCTATTAGTGTCCGTGTAAATTAGAAAAACGTCCTGTTTGAAACCAAGATTCTGAAGAGTCAGCAGGCGGCTGACTGCACATAAAAAGGCCACTCTCATTACTATGATAATCCCCTGTGCTTCTCCATGTCTGCACCCCCCTTCATCACCTCAGAGGTTAGACCAAAGAAAGAAACGCTCAAATTGCTGGCTGCCAGTCTGATAATTGGTGTGTGCCGCTGTGCTTTAAGGATAATGCTGTCAAGTTCCAAGCACTTCATCAAACATTCCTTAAATTCTCCAATTTGTAGTGTTGATTTTTCTAAAAACCCAGTACAGACAGGACTGGTACACACATTGGGCCTCACTGGTGATTAATCTTTTCATTGTCATTGTTGGAAAAGTACAGCCATACCTGCCTATAACTACACCATATCACTCTAAGATCAGATTGAAGGACATCTTTAGCACAAGGTGTGTAGGCAAAGAAAGAACACATTTTTTTTTTCTTAATACTAGTGTCCGAAAAAAGCAATATGACCATTTAGAGCAGTGGTCTCCAAACTGTCGCCCGGGAGCTGAGTGCGGCCAAGAATGGGGACATAATTCTTGCCACTGACACAAACAATGAAGCACTATTTCTCCCATTGATACCAATGATGGGCATCCTTCCACCAAACTGACACCAATGATGGCACACTAATTCTCCCACTGACACCAATGATGGGAATGATGGGACACTATTCCTCCCACTGATACCAATGATAAAGCACCATTTCTCCCAGGGATAACAATGATGGGGCACTATTTCTACCACTCATACCAATGATGGGCACTATTCCCCCCACATACACCCACAATGGGACACTAATACCCCACCAATAACAATGATGGGAGCACCCTTCTGCCCACTGAAACCAACGATTGGGTGTTTTAATCTTCCCACTAAAGATGGAGCAATGTTTACTCCCACTTGCCACAGTCAGGCCCCGCTAAAGTCTGAAGGACAGTAAACTGGCCCCTTCTTTAGAAAGTTCGGAGACCCCTGATTTAGAGGTTGAATGAATGGTTAAGTACACATTAACATTTACGGTAGTTACACTGTATGTCAGGGCAAAATATATAAAAAAATACATCTCTGCAATACATGCATATTTCTCCTGTAAAAATATTGCAAAAACACAAATACCTGTTGATCTATTATAAATAAGTGCTCTCCTTTAATCTTACAACATACTGTTGTTGCTGTCCTGAAGACCTAAGCAGTGTTGTCAGTCTTGCCTGCTGGACTACAGAACGCCACCTATCCCTGTCCCTCTCTGTCCTACAAAATTATTTATTTCCAAGCAAAACAAAGCTGCTGCCTTGATTCCCATGTGCATGCCCACATACTGATTATAGGAAAAGGGCTCTTGGAAGATGTAGTTCTGGGGAACATGCTTATGTCAATAGGAATTGGCTTCCCCCTGCAAGACTTTTATATGCTTAGTGGTGATGTCACAAATGATTGGACATGATTCTATCTCTTTGAAACACTTGACTTGAAGCACTGCCCTCAATAAATATGGTCGCAGAGGTTATTCCGTGCAGCAGCGTCCAATCGAACTTTGGCCCCCCAGATGATGCCTACGGAGGTCTCAGTGGAACAAAAGCACACAGCCAAGATTATTAGAGAGCATGCTGTGCAGTAAGCATATACTAAGAAGAATAATGAAAGTTTCTTAATAAGTTACTCCTATTAAAATAACTTTTATCACACAGTTCACAATCAGGTTACAACTGTAAAATAACAGCAGGAATCTGATTATTGGCTTTGAGCAGTGGCGACCCATCCATACGGTTTGCAGGGGCACCGCCTCCCAAATCTGTGTGCCCGGCCTCTAATCTACATGCAGGGTGCCGGACGTATGTATCCCAATGTTTTTTTTCTTTTCGAAGCACTTGATTAGAGCACTGCGCCCCGAGCCCACCCACTTGTGTGACAATAGCTAATTACTGTATTTATTGGTGTATAACACTCACTTTTTCACCCTGAAAATCGGTTGCAAATAGTGTGTGCGTGTTATACGCCGATACTGCAATTTGGGCTGCCTCAGAGAGAATGGGGAGTGATAAGTTGCATTGATGGGCAATGGTGAGGCTGCAGATGGGCATTGATCAGGCTGCATTCATGGCAATGGGGAGACTGCAGATGGGCATACATCAAGCTGCATTGATTGGCAATTGTGAGGCTGCAGATGGGCATTGATTAAGCTGCATTGATGGGCAATGGTGAGGCTGTGGATGGGCATTGATCAAGCTGCATTAATGGGCAATTGTAAAGCTGCAGATGGGCATTGATGGGCAATTTTGAGGCTGCAGATGGGCATTGATCTTTATTTAAAATTTACGTTTTTTTCCTGAAACTTTCCTCTTAAAATGAAGGTGCATGTTATACGCCTGTGCGTGTTATATGCCGATAAATATGGTAATATTTGCCCCTCTCCCGCTTGCCTGGAGGGGTAGTGCAGAGAGCAGTGACTGACAGATCAGTGGTCATGTGATCGCTCAGTTCTCTGTCTTAGAGCCTGCAGGGGACAGCTACAGCATCAGACCAATGCTGCAGCATGGAGGGGAGTATGTTTTTTTTTTTTTTTCATTCTCATACTTCTTTAAATTGCATGAAAATGTATGAATCCCTTTTCATTGGATAAGTTACAATATATGATGCCACAATTTACTGATGTTACATTTCTATACTCTCTTAAGCTGGTCATACACTAGAATTTCACTGGAAAACTTTCATTTTCAAATTGTGATGTCCAATTGACAATGGTGTTTGAGCGCAGTGAGAAGGAAATTTTGAAGGAGCGGCATGGAAAACAATGAATGTGGTTTTCAAACAAGAAATTACATTCACTCCATAATTGAATGGTAAAATCAAATTATTGAAGTACTTTCAAATGACATTTGTCAAATCATCTCATCATATGTACCGATGAGAATATTCTGCTAGTGTATGCACAGCTTTAAGTCCAGTTCCTGCTATAGTCCCTTTCAGGGCTGGACTGGGACAGAAATTTGGCCCTGGACTTCATCCAGACTGGCCCACTTTGACAGGTCTCTCCCATGGCACCCGGGCAACTCCCACACACCCCCCCCCCAGCCACCCAAGCCCCCTCTCCCCCTTCACTAGCCACTAGCCGTTCTACTTTTATTAGAGTAGAACAGCTGGTACCGGTCCTCTTATAGGCAGTACCAGTGGGGAAGCTAGACATTATTTAACCCGGGGCAAAGAATCAGTTTGGTGCCCACCTTATGGGACAAGATTAGGCAGAAGTGAGAAACTCCCAGGCTATAGCTGTTGAGTCAGCTGTCTGTCCCCTCCCCCCCTGCTCCTCTGGTCCTCCCCTGCTCCTCTGGTCCTCCCCCTGCTTCTCTGTTCCCCCCAGGTGAACTCTGCGGGGAGGGAGAGGAGGTAAGCGCTGTGGGAGGGGAGAGACAGAGGAGCAGAGGGGGCGGCAGTCCGCTGTCACTGAAGCCGGCCCACTGAGCCATCGCCCCACAGGGAAACTCCCTGTAGTCCCAATGGCCAGTCCATCCCTGGTCCCTTTTATAAAATACGAAGTTGTCTGTATGTGTTTTTTGGACACCTGAACTTGTTAATAAGGCAATCTACAACGACTTTAGCCTCGTACACACGATAGGTTAACCAGAGGACAACGGTCTTAACGACCGTTATCATAGGTTAACCGATGAAACTGACTGATGGTCCGTCACACCTACACACCATAGGTTAAATAACCGATCGGGTCAGAACACGGTGACGTAAAACACAACGACGTGCTGAAAAAAACGAAGTTCAATGCTTCCAAGCATGCGTCGACTTGATTCTGAGCATGCGTGGGTTTTTAACCAATGGTCGTGCCTACTAACGATCGGTTTTGACCTATCGGTTACCAATCCATAGGTTAATTTTAAAGCAAGTTGTCTTTTTTTTAACTTATGATTAAATAACCTATGGGGCCTACACACGATCGGTTTGACCGATGAAAACGGTCCTTCAGACCGTTGTCCTCTGGTTAACCTATCGTGTGTATGAGGCTTTAGCCACCACGACTACAGGACACAAAAAAAAGAAAAAAAATATTCTGTGCCTGGGCACCCTGGTTTAAAAAGGCTGCTCTAACATATTAAATACGTGACCAACTAGTAAAAAAGACTAATTCAGCCCATATAGATGAATATTGCTCTTGGAACATGATTCAACTCAAGCAAAGGCTATTATAATTTTAACATGTTCTCCCTGTGCCTGTGTGATTTCCTCCCACACTCCAAAGACATGCTGGTAGGTAATTGGCTCCTGTGAAAATTGGCCCTAGTATGTGTATGTATGAATGTGAGTTAGGGACCTTAGATTGTAAGCTCCTTGGAGGGTAAGGACTGATGTGAATGTACAATATAAATGAAATGTGCTGCGTAAATTGACGGCACTATATAAGTACTTGTTATAAATAAATAAATCCATAAAAACTAGGGTTGTCCCGATACCGATACCAGTATGGGTATCGGGACCGATACCGAGTATTTGTAGGAGTACTTGTACTCCCGCAAATGCCCCCGATGCCAGATCCGATACTCAGCCATACCCCACCCCCCCACCGCCGCCGCATACCGCAACGTCGCCGCCACATAGTTAATATGCGCAGGGAACATTACAGCTTTCATTTGAATAGCTGTAGTGTTCCCCGCTGCGTATAGACACTCCCCCTTGCTCGGGATTGGACGTCTCAGCTGGTCTGACGTCACTGGCCAGCATAGCTTTTGCTTTCACCGCTCCCGCTACCACCGCCTCTGTTCCTTATCCGCTGAAGGATCCTCCACAGGCTCATGGGTCAGTCTGATCCCCCTTTCATCAGCCAGCCTAGCGGCCGCCTTCTTAGTCTCGGCGCCGTTAGGAGGATCTGCTGACTGAAACGGACTGGTGTTGGCTTACCGTTTGCAATGGATTACAGGTGACTTTGATCATAAGCAGATTCTCCACCTGTGTTTTTACCCAGTGGTTCAAGTTTGTAACTGTTCCTAGTTTCAATGGAAGTTTTAATAAATGTATTTATGGTATTATCAACTACCAAGACGATGTGCACATATGGGCCGTGGTTGTTGGTGGTCTATTTGGCTGTTCAGTCTGCATATTATGTGTGATTGTTTAACCCTTATTGGAAAATCTGTGAAACCATTATCGCAGGACTTTGGGGTTGTATAAACTAGACCATCTGTATATATGATCGATGATTCATATTCCATCATAGATAATTATATATTTATATTTGTGGACCTTACGGACATGGCTGCATATGTGGGGGACATGGCTGCATTTGTGGGGGGACATGGCTGCATCTGTGGGGGGACATGGCTGCATATGTGGGGGACATGGCTGCATATGTGGGGGACATGGCTGCATATGTGGGGGGACATGGCTGTATTTGTGGGGGACATGGCTGCATTTGGGGACACATTTAAAAAAAAGTATCGGTATTCGGTATCGGCGAGTACTTGAAAAAAAGTATCGGTACTTGTACTCGGTCCTAAAAAAGTGGTATCGGGACAACCCTAATAAAAACCCTCAGTCAGGGGATTCTGGCACTGTATGGGCTGGGAATGGAAAACGAGTTGCACACGAGCAGTTCAATGTACATTCTGCAAAAGGTATGCAAACAGGCAGGGAGGATTATTTTATTACAGAAGAGACAAAGCTATGGATCCCACTGGGATTCTCTTGTCTAATTGCTGAGTGAAGACATTCACAAAAGTGTGAATGCAACCCAAGGCCCTGTTCACACTGGCATTAGAAACAGGCGTTTGAGGCGTTTTTGCCGCTTCTCAGAGCTGATCACACTTGAAAAACATGTATTTGCTTCGCTTTGTGTTGCAGCAAAAATTAGGCTACACATCGAGTCTGGGAGGAGATAAATCTTGTCAGCTCCTTTTGTTTACGTCTATGGTAACACACCGTAAATGGGCTCGTAGCACATTTGACAAGTGTTAATCAAATATCAGTGAGGTGGAAAAAAAAAATCACTTGGAAGGAGACTGCGGTACGTCTTTTTTAATGCATGTTAAATGTGTCAAAAATGCACGTTAACGCTACAGGCACGTTGGTCCGTGTTACTGTCAGCGTTAGTATTTTTTGTAGGTGTGAACTTGGCCTAAATCTACAATGAGTGGTCTTATCACAACAGCTCCAGTGGTCCCTATACTACCAATATCCAAAGTTTTACCATCTCACTGGGCTGTGTAAAGAACTTTGTAAACAAAGCTAAAGTGTAATCAGATGAGAAACCAATGTGTTAGAAATTGAAAGCTTACCCTTCTCTGTAATCTGTTTTCCAAGAAATGACTAGAACAAGCTTGTCCTGCATGCCCAGTACAAGTACAACGATAGGACACTCTACTCAGAAAATTGAGCCCTGGTCTACAACCTTATCACAGGATTAGGCATGTGCTATCTTTAGTTGATGGAATGTCTTACACAAATTGCAACAAGGGTCACCAAGGAATTGTAAATAACAGATCAAAGTCTATGTTGACCAGGCACAGATGCCCATTCAATCGGGCATTATGTGTCAATGACATGACAAATCTGCTGTCACCCACACACTACCACTCCTACTTCCCATTTCTCCCTGAGAGAAGCTTCCAATTGATATTGTGGCTTCACAGAGGCACACGAGGACTGCCGATTTGCTATAACATTAAAGTGGAAAAAAGCCTGAAGCCTCGTACACACGACCGAGGAACTCGACGGGCGAAACACATCGTTTTCCTCGTCGAGTTCCTTGTTAGGCTGTCGAGGAACTCGACAAGGCAAGTTTCTCCATTCCCGTCGAGGAAAAAGAAGACATGCTCTCTTTTTGGCTCGACGGGATCCTCGACAGTTTCCTTGTCGAAAAATGTACACACGACCGGTTTCCTCGGCAAAAAAAAAATCCCAGCAAGTTTCTGGCTGGTTTTTGCCGAGAAACTCGGTCGTGTGTACGAGGCCTAAGGCCTCATACACACGATAGGTTAACCAGAGGACAACGGTCTGAAGGACCGTTGTCATAGGTTAACCTATGAAGCTGACTGATGGTCCGTCGTGCCTACACACCATCAGTTAAAAAAACTATCGTGTCAGAACGTGGTGACGTAAAACACGACGTGCTGAAAAAGTTCAATGCTTCCAAGCATGCGTCGACATGATTCTGAGCATGCATGGATTTTTAACCGATGGACGTGCCTACTAACGATCGTTTTTTTTCCCATAGGAATCCATAGGTTAATTTTAAAGCATGTTGGCTTTTTTTTAACCTAAGGTTAAATAACCTATGGGGCCCACACACGATCGGTTTGGACCGATGAAAACGGTACATCAGACCGTTGTCCTCTGGTTAACCTATCGTGTGTACGAGGCCTAACACGTGTACCCACGGCCAGGAAATCCGTCAAGAAATAAACGTTGGTTTTCCTGGCGGGATTCCTGGCAAGCTTTTCTTGCAAAGCCGTGCATACAGACGGCCATTCAAATAAACCGCCGTTCTTTTGAATGGCAAGAACGCAGTGACGTCATGGACTACAACGAGACGGCAGAAAACCGCCCCAGTGTGAAAGGGGTCTTATAGGTAAAGTGATTGTATGTCTATTGGGCTGCGTGTTCCCTTTTTGTGGCACGCAGACAAATTGCTCTTAAGTGGACTGACCTCCCTCTAACCTCCCACTCTGTCTGACTGGATTTTTGATCTTGAGGCTTATTTCTTATGAAAAACATACTTATTTGTTAAGAAACTCAATAAACAGGTTTGAGGCCATCTGGGCACAATGGATGGAGTCTTCGTTAGTGGAGTAGGTAACTCCAAACTACAAATGACAAATGTTAGTTTTTGCATAAGTCGTATTATAGGTGTGGCGTCTTTTTTTTTTGTAGCGTTATGTAATGAGTATGTTATTGTTATGCTATGTTTGTATGTTTTTTTTTTGTTGCGGAAAAAAGATGAGCTTCAATTAAATAAAATCTGATGAAAAAGTGATTTTTAAATAAAAAAAATCATAATTACTTCCTCTGTGCAAAGGTTTTGCACAGAGTGGGCCCGATCCTCCCTGTATGGGGTTTCCCGGCAGCGCTCCTGGCTCCTCCTCCGCATCGAGTGCACCTATGGAGAGCCGCATTTGATGAGGGCACTTGTGCAGGCACGCTCCCGACTCCTGCTGCTGCGTCCATTGACACAGACAGCAGGACTGGGCCCTGCCCGAGGCTCTTGTGTCACTGGATTTGATTGACAGCAGCGGGAGCCAATGACACTTTGCTACAATGTAAAGTAGTGAGTGTACAGCTTGTATAACAGTGTAAATTTGCTGTCCTCTCAAAACGCAACACACAGCCATTAATGTCTAAAACGCTGGCAACAAAAGTGAGTACACCCTAAGTGAAAATGTCCATATTGGGCCCAAAGTGTCAATAGTTTGTGTGGTCACCATTATTTTCCAGCACTGCCTTTACCCTCTTGGGCATGGAGTTCACCAGAGCTTTACAGATTGCCACTGGAGTCCTCTTCCACTCATCCATGATGACATCACAGAGCTGGTGGATGTTAGAGACCTTGCGCTCCTCCACCTTCTGTTTGAGGATGCCCCATAGATGCTCAATAGGGGTTAGGTCTGGAGACATGCTTGGCCAGTCCATCACCTTTACCCTCAGCTTCTTTAGCAAGGCAGTGGTCGTCTTGAAAGTGTGTTTGGAGTCGTTATGTTGGAATACTGCCCTGCGGCCCAGTCTCCGAAGGGAGGGGATCATGCGTGGCTTCAGTATGTCACAGTACATGTTGGCATTCATGGTTCCCTCAATGACCTGTAGCTCCCCAGTGTCGGCAGCACTCATGCAGCCCCAGACCATGACATTCCCACCACCATGCTTGACTGTAGGCAAAACACACTTGTCTTTGTACTCCTCACCTGGTTGCTGCCACACGCTTGACACCATCTGAACCAAATACGTTTATCTTGGTCTCATCAGACCACAGGACATGGTTCCAGTAATCCATGTCTTTAGTCTGCTTGTCTTCAGCAAACTGTTTGTGGGCTTTCTTATTCATCATCTTTAGAAGAGGCTTCCTTCTGGAACGACAGTCATGCAGAGCAATTTGATGCAGTGTGCAGCGTATGGTCTGAGCACTGACAGGGTGACCCCCCTCCCCGTCGACTTCTGCAGCAATGCTGGCAGCACTCATACATCTGTTTCCCGAAGGCAACTTCTGGATATGATGCTGAGCACTCATCTTCTTTGGTCGCCCATGGCGAGGCTCAGTTTTAGGGTCTTGGCAATCTTCTTATAGCCTATGGTATTTTTATGTAGAGAAACAATTATTTTTTTCAAATCCTCAGAGAGTTATGCCATGAGGTGTCATGTTGAACTTCCAGTGACCAGTATGAGAGAGTGAGAGCGATAACACCAAATTTAACACACCTGCTCCCCATTCACACCTGAGACCTTGTAGCACTAACGAGTCACATGACACCGGGGAGGGAAAATTGCTAATTGGGTCCAATTTGGACATTTTCAATTAGGGGTGTACTCACTTTTGTTGCCAGCAGTTTAGACATTAATGGCTGTGTGTTGAGTTCTTTTGAGGGGACAGAAAATTTACACTGTTATACAAGCTGTACACTCACTACTTTACATTGTAGCAAAGTGTAATTTCTTCAGTGTTATCTCACTTTTGCAAGACACTGTGTGTGTGTGTGTGTGTGTGTATGTATATATATATATATATATATATATATATATATATATATATATATATATATATATATATATATATATATATATATATATGTATATATTTATTTATTTAGTCAAAAATACCTTTTATTACTCTCAAACTTTTTGGGTCAGTTTAATTGAAGTAGCTAAAACAGTTTAAGTGATGTCATCAGATCAACTTACAACCTACACATAAGATGCCTGAGACCATTTTAAACTTAGGCCGCACCAACAATTTTGGTCAGCTCTTCAAACCCAGTTAGAAGCACCAGCCCAGAAATAGAAGCCTAGATCTGAACGAATGACTGTCATTCTTATTTTCACAAAGGCTAAAAGGTCAGCAGACAGGGACAACACCCAGATTCCACCGCTCAAGTGCCATCTCAATACTTAGCATTTTGGACTAGGACAGAAGATACAAATTTACATGGCGAATGTTAGCTGTGTATCAATAAGGGTTGACACAATGTTATTCTTAGGCCCCATTCACACCTAGGCGTTTTTACGCCTGAAGCGCACTGCTCACAAACGCCAGAGGGGAGAATTAACATTATTCCCTATGGTGACTGTTCACACCTGAACGCCTGAACGCCCAAACGCCTGTCGCGCGAAGCTCAAACAAGTCCCGGACCTTTTTTTGTCGCGCGATTCGCTTGAGCGTTTTTTTTCCCCATAGAAAGTAATGGGAAACGCGCGTATTGAGCGTATCGCGCGACAACGGGCGTTTGCTATGGGCGTTTCGTCGCTTTAATCAATAGAACTTGTCGCCCATGCAGAAGATTAAAAAAAATCTACCAACATAGCAACAAGTGATGAAAAGATGATAATTTTTCCTATTGGCTAAAATAAGAAACGCCGAAGTACAAAAACGTCGCACGACGCTGTATGCAAACGCGCAAATAAGCATGAATACGCGCGAAAAAAAACGCCCGAAAAAACGACCGAACGCCCTACGCTCAGGTGTGAATGCAGCCTTAGTCCTCAGAAGAATAAAACATGTTGAAATAATAACGTGGACAGGTTTGGACACATGAAAGTGGTATCCTAGAACACTTCCCTCATGTCTGTGCCACTGTATGGCTCCTCTGTGGCAGATTAGTTAGTTGGACTCCCAATCCCAAATTTAATAGTGAGTGAGTGGCATTTATTTTATGTGTCAGGTGGATGCAAAGCCTCACTTGTGTTGTGACTGGAGGAACCGTGTAAAGCTGAACAAAAAATCCACTGATAGCAGTATGTAGGTTGCCATTGCTGACCACCTTGAGAAAATGCTAGTTTTCCAGACAATCTCTATTTTTTATATTTTATGAGACACTGACCAGAACAAGAATGCAGCCACTGAAGTAAGAGAAAAAAGATATCCTAACTACTAGGGGTTGTCCCGATACTGATACTAGTATCGGTATCAGGACCGATACCAAGCATTTCCCTGAGTACTTGTACTTGTCCCCCCTCTGTGCCGCTGCCGTTCTGCTCTCCCCCTCCGTGCCGCTACTGTCCTTCCTTCTGCTCTCCCCCTCCATGCTCCTGTCCCCCCCCTCCGTGCCGCTGCCGTTCTGCTCTCCCCCTCCATGCTCCGTGTCCCCCCTCCGTGCCGCTGCCGTTCTGCTCTCTCCCTCCATGATCCTGCGTCCCCCCTCCGTGCCGCTGCAGTTCTGCTCTCTCCCTCCATGTTCCTGTGTCCCCCCACCATGCCGCTGCCGTTCTGCTCTCTCCCTCCATGCTCCTGTGTCCCCCCTCCATGCCGCTGCCGTTCTGCTCTCCCCCTCCGTGCCGCTGCTGTCCTGCATTCTGCTCTCCCCCCTCCATGCTCCGTGTCCCCCCTCCGTGCCGCTGCTGTTCTGCTCTCCCTGTCCGTGCCGCTGCTGTCCTCCATTCTGCTCTCCCCCCTCCATGCTCCGTGTCCCCCCTCCGTGCCGCTGCCGTTCTGCTCTCCCCCTCCGTGCCGCTGCTGTCCTCCCTTCTGCTCTCCCCCTCCATGCTCCGTGTCCCCCCTCTGTGCTGCTGCATCCCCCCTCCGCGCTCTGTGTCCCTCTCCATGTCCTCCTCCGCCCCCTGTCAGGATGGAGAGCGGAGGTAGGAGCCGCTAAACCTGGCTCCTACCTTTTCCGAATGAACAGAGTCAGTGATCACTGACTCTGTCCATTCATATGACTGAGCATCGTAACCTGTGTTTACGATGCTTCAGTTTATGAATGGATAGGAGCCTCTGTCTCCTGTCCATTCATTTCCAGTGCAGCTGAGAAAGGCACTGGGGAATCTGTGTCCTTAGTCCCTTTCTCTGTCTCAAAAGTGAGATGTCAGGGGTCTGTTATGACCCCTGATATCTCACCAAAGCCCCCCAACAGGGCTAAGAAGAAAAAAAATGGCAATATATAATAAAAATAATTAATTGTAAAAAATAATACATATTAAAATAAAAAAACACACTGACACATCCACCCCCCCCCCCCCCCAAGAAAGCATTGTAAAAAATAAAAAAAAAATCGTGAAAAATGAAAATTGTAAAATAAAAAAAAATACTGAAACATGACATAAAAATATAAGTATCGGTAATCGGTATCGGCGAGTACTTGAAATTTTTTTTTTTTGTCAGCACGTACCTCTTAACCCTTTCACGCCGACGGGACGCATATATGCGTCCTCGGCGTTCGGGGGTTATACCGGGATGATGCCTGTATGGGGTTTCCCGGCAGCGCTCCTGGCTCCTCCATCATCCCGGTACCGTTGTTTAGAGCGGGCGATCGGCTATCCAAACATAACAACCGATGCGGCTAAAAGCCGCTCGGTTGTTATGCCGGAGGAGCGGGAGGGGACACCCCCCCCCCTCCCGCCGCCTTTCGCCGCTCTGACCGGGCCTCCCGTCCCACCGGGAGACCCGATCCTCCATCCGCCGCTTTCTGTGTTCAGGCGGAGACTGACACTAAGCCGTAAACGCCTTTGATTCAGTCTCCGCATTGAAACCACGGAAGCGGCGTCATGACGTCACTTCCGGGTTTCTCGGCTGCCAATGGCGCCGGATTTAAAAAAGTACACAGTATTCAGAATTGCCGTTTTCGGCGATCTGAATACTTTGAAGTGCAAAGGAGGGCTCGGAGGTCTTTTAGACCCCGATCCCTCCATAAAGAGTACCTGTCACCACCTATTGCTGTCACAAGGGATGTTTACATTCCTTGTGACAGCAATAAAAGTGATCAAAATGTAAAAAAATAAAAAAACACAATTTAATATTATAAAAAAAAAAATAAGAAAACAAAAAAAAAAATGTTTTAAAGGGTGAACCTCCTTAATCGCGCGATTAATCGTGAGTTAACTATGACATTAATGCGATTAATCGCGATTAGAAATTTTAATCGCTTGACAGCACTAATTAAAGGGAAAAAAACGTAGGTATGCAAGACGTTACTAGGAGGAAAGTCATCAGTTCTCTTTATCACTTTGGTTATTGATTCATTAGTTCAACACATTAGTTGCCAGGCTACTGAATATCTTCTTTTAGGGAAAATCCCACGATTACACCAAACTTCTGGCATGGTTCCAGAGAGTCTGCTGTCTAAGACAGATAAGAGCCACCAATGTCTATTTTATTTTTCTGATAGTAACTAATGAGTTCTCTACTATGATATCCTAATGTTTTCCACTGATATGGCAAGACCAGTGCTGATGACATACCATACAGTTTATTGATCTTTCACTGACATCATATACTGGGGTAGATGTAAGCCTAATGTAGGCCATAGACAGTGCAAATTTCAGGGCGCCAAAGAAAACCCAGCAAGTGCCAGGACCGTCTCCTACAGTTGATTCAGCTGCGGGATCGGAGTGCCACCAGTGCAGAGCTTGCTCAGGAATGGCAGCAGGCAGGAGGAGACTTTTGGAGGATGGATTTGGTGTCAAGAAGGGCAGCAAGGAAGCCTCTTCTCTCCAGGTAAAACATATGGGGCCAGATTCAGAACGGAGATACGACGACGTATCTCCGGATACGCCGTCGTATCTCTGAGTGCGGTCGGTCGTATCTATGCGCCTGATTCAGAGAATCAGTTACGCATAGATATCCCTAAGATCCGACTGGTGTAAGTGTCTTACACCGTCGTATCTTAGGCTGCATATTCACACTGGCCGCTAGGTGGCGCTTCCGTATAGTTACGCAAGGAATATGCAAATTAGGTATTTACGCCGATTCAGAAACGAACGACCGCCCGGCGATTTTTTATTATGTCGTTTGCGTTAAGCTTTTTCCAGCGTAAGGTGACCCCTGCTATATGAGGGGTATGTGCGGCGTATCCTATGTTAAGTATGGCCGTCGTTCCCGCGTCGAATTTTGAACATTTTACGTCGTTTGCGTAAGTCGTTCGCGAATAGGGCTTTGCATAAGTTACGTTCACGTCGAAATCAATGAGGCTTTGCGGCGTAATTTCAAGCATTCGCACTGGGATTCTTTCACGAACGGCGCATGCGCCGTTCACAAATAACGTAAAATACGCGGGGTCAAGTGTAATTTAAATATAACACGCCCACAACATCCCCATTTGAATTACATGGGCTTACGCCGGACAAGATACGTTACGCCGCCGTAACTAAGGGCGCAAGTCCTTTCTGAATACGGAACTTGCGCCCAAAGTTACATCGGCGTAACGTATCTAAGATACGTTACGCCCGCAGATAGATAGAGCATTCTATCTGAATCCGGGCCCCCCAGGTATACTGATTTTCTGCAAAGGGTACAGGGATTGGACTGCTGAGAACTGGAGTAAAGTCATTTTCTCTGATGAATCACCTTTCCAATTGTTTGGGGCATCCGGGAAAAAACCTTGTCCAGAGAAGAAAAGGTGAGCGCTACCATCAGTCCTGTGTCATGCCAACCGTAAAATATCCTGAAGCAGTGTTGCCAACCTACCAGATTGAAATTTACTGACACAACACTCAAAATTTACTGGCACAGCCATGTTTTTACTGGCATTTCCAAAAGTTACAAAAATTACAGTTTTAAGTGCAAATTATAGTGTTTAGGTTACAAACAAATACAATATGCAATTAGCAATATGATTTAACCGCTTGCCGCCCGCTGCACGCAGATATACGTCTGCAGCATGGCACGGGCAGGCAAAAGGACGTACCTGTGCGTCCCCTTTAAGAAGCGATTGTTACTCTCACAGTGACACTGACAGCAGTGTGCAGCCGCACAGATGATAATGAGACCTCAAAGACACAACACGTCCCCTCCTGAGTCACAGTGACTGTCTCTCCAAGCCGAGTGGTCCCTCCAGTCCACTCCAGTCTAAACAGCACTGAAGGTCCCGGTCCCAGCCTTCCTTTCTTGCCATACCGCAGACCCGCACACAAGGCTCTGGCCGCTCTGCTTGGCTCCATTGCACTATGACATCACACAATATGCGTGATCCGCCAGATCACACTGTAGCAGGCACTCGTATGGTCTCAGCTCTGGGACCAAGCCGAGCATCACAGCTATTTTTTTTACTGGCAACCTTTTACTTTTATTGGCATTTACTAGCAGGAGAAAATTGCCTGTTTTTACTGACAGTTGGCAACACTGTCCTGAGGCCATTCATGTGTGGGGTTGCTTCTCAGGGAAGGTAGTGGGCTCACTCACAATTTTGCCTAAGAACACATCCATGAATAAAGAATGGTATAAAAACATCCTCCGAGAGCAACTTCTCCCAACCATCCAAGAACAGTTTGGTGACCAACAATGCCTTTTCCAGCATGATGAAGCACCTTGCCAGAAGGCAAAAGTGATAACTAAGTGGCTCGGGGAATAACACATCAACATTTTGGGTCCATGGCTTGGAAAACTTAATCCCAATGAGAACTTGTGGTCAAACCTCAGGAGGCAGGTGAACAAAAAAAAATAAAAAATTCTGACAAACTCAAAGTATTGATTGTGCAAGAATGGGCTGCTACCAGTCAGGATGTGGCCCAGAAGTTGATTGACAGCGTGCCAGGGTGAATTGCAGAGGTCTTGATTAAGAAGGGTCAATACTGCAAAAAGCCTTTGACACGTAAGAAATGCTTGTAATTCCACTTCAGTTTACCAGAGCATTTACGGCGGCGTATCTCCAGATATGCCGCCGTAATTTCAAATCTGCGTCGGCGTATCGTTACGCCGATTCTCCAAGGCAGATATGTCCAAAAAATAGGCTTCCTCCTCCGACGTAACTTGAATGCGGCGGCGTATAATTGTTTGCATTCTCACGCTGGCCGCTAGGGGCGCTTCCGTTGTTTTCGGCGTAGAGTATGCAAATTACCTAGTTACGCCGATTCACAAACGTACGTGAGCCCGGCGGTAGTTTTTTACGTCGTTTGCGTAAGGCTTTTTCGGCGTAACTTTGCTCTTGCTTCAATGAGGTGCACGCAATGTTAAGTATGGACGTCGTTCCCGCTTCGAATTTTTGATTTTTTACGTCGTTTGCGTAAGTTGTTCGCGAATAGGGCTGGACATAATTTACGTTCACGTCGAAACCAATACGTAGTTGCGGCCTACTTGGGAGCAATGCACACTGGGATATGTACACGGACGGCGCATGCGCCGTTCGGAAAACACGTCAATCACGTCAGGTCATCACACATTAGCATAAAACACGCCCCCCCTTCCACATTTGAATTACGCGGGCTTACGCCGGCCCCATTTACGCTACACCGCCGTAAGTTAGGAGGCAAGTGCTTTGTTAATATAGCACTTGCCTCTCAAACTTACGGCGGCGCAGCGTAAATACGATACGCTGCACCGCCGTACGAATGGGCGCAGCTACGTGAATCTAGCCCAATGAGTGGATTCCTCCAGCCATAAGGTGAATGGAAGAATCCCCCTGCAGAATCAGTGTATTCTTACAGCAGGACTCTACAGAATACCCCAATGACCACACACTAGAGATGTAAAATTTCTAAAAAAAATTAAAGCCATGGGAAAAATACGTTTTTTCCCTGTTTTTTTTTCCAGAAAAACAATGGAAATAAAAAATAAAAAAAAAACAGTGTGCAATTTTACAAATTGAAAGTCATTTTGTTACACTGGTATGGTGAAATGCAGTGTATATAAAAGTATAATCGTTGAAAGAAAAGTACAGCTTATTCAGTAAATAAACTAAACTGGAGCCTTTCCCCTGCAGTGCCCCCTAGTGGCAAAAATGCATTTTGCTCTTGTTTGAGAACTGTAACAGTGTTACTTGAATTGTATTCAAGGATTTGCTTATCTTCAGCTGATAGAACTTCCATTAATTTAAGACTTTACATAAAGTTTTAGAAATCTTTCATTATGGTCTTCAGGTTATGTAGTTCATATTCTATGCAAATTTTGGCTAGTCTCTGATGAACAGACTGCAATTTGCTACATGGGGCGGCCCTCTCACCACCCTCCCACACAACAACCTTTAATTGAAATTTCAAAGAAGCGGAGCAGAAAATTGCTGTCTGAGCCGTGGCTGCAATCAGACGTAGTCACTGTTTGGATATTCTGACAGCTGCTGGTACTGGCTCTCACAATTCTGCCTAGATGCCCTTATCTGCGATGTATAATGTGAATGGGGGAATCTGTTAGACTGAATAAAAATAATCTGTGTGTTTACACCCCAGCAGTACTTAAAGTGGAACTAAGACCATCAATTTAACTGTTTGTCAAAACCGTTACATGCAAGACATGCTATTGAATAATAACAATTGACTGTCAATTAGCTGGTGTCATAACTGATCACATGTGCAGCACCATGGCAACTGCAGATCAGAGGCCAAGATGGCAGATCACTGCAGGGATGGACTGGCCATAGGGACTACAGGGAGTTTCCCGGTGGGCCGATGGCTCAGTGGGCTGTTTTTTAAAACAGAGATGCTGCTTGGAGGTCTTTTTCTAACGCCCTGGCAGCACCCCAGTGTGAAAGCACTCAGGCTTTCACACTGGGACTGCAGCGGAAACGTTTTTCAGTCGCTTTACAGGCGCTATTTTTAGCCCAAAAGCGCCTAAAAAAACGCCTCAGTGTAAAAAGGGGTCCTACACTCACCCCCTCTCTTTTACACTCACTCTCTTTTTCTTACACTCACCCCCCTCTCTCACCCACCCCCTCTCACCCCTTTTCCCTCAACCCTCCCTCTCTCTCTCATTCCCCTCTCTCACCCTCTCATGATATACAATAATGGATGTAGGGGCCTTTTGGTGGGCGTGATTTTTCGGGGGGGGTGGGGGCAGCAATTTATTGAATTAAAGTGGGCCGGTCTAGATGAAGTCCAGGGCCAAATTTTTGTCCCAGTCCAGCCCTGGATCTTTACGCCTGCGTATGTCTTACGTAAACGGCGTATCTTTACTGCGACGGGCAAGTGTACGTTCGTGAATAGGCGTATCTCGCCGATTTACGTATTCTAGGCGTAAATCAGCGTTCACGCCCCTAGCGGCCGGCGGAACTAGACATTTAAGTGTATCTCAATTTGAGAATACACTTAAATGTGCGACGGCGCAGATTCAGAGTTACGACGGCGTATCTACTGATACGCCGGCGTAACACTCTCTGAATCCGGCTATCAGTAATTTATTCTGCTACTTCATGGAACATTCTTACGAGGCACAGGCAATATGGTGGATGACGTACCAAATAAAATGAAGTAAACAGACCCCGACAAACGATCAGAACTTTAAATTGATTTTGGAAAGTGTATGGAAGGGTGATTACAGGAATAAAATGAGTTTTTCTTCAAAGGAGCATGCACATCTAATCCCCTTGGTCTGTGCCCTAATAAAAGTTTAAAAGTCCAAGTCTTGCTCAGTGTTCAATATCCGATTCCCCCTGATTTCCACAGCAAAGTATTTTGGCAGCTTTTCCATCTAATAACAGCACAAATCCTTCCTCCAGGCTCCTATAAGATCAATATGCAGGTTTACTCTTGTGGTCACCTGGGTGCTCCTACATCTGGAAGGGAATGGGGTGAGCTGATGGAAACACTCCGCTATAGGGAGAAGGGAACGTTGGGTCCCGCTATGTCACTGGATGTGACTTGGCTGGAGTTGCAGACGGTCGTTCTGAACTATTTGCTTTGGGAAAGGTGTTAGGAGCATGTTGTTTTGGAACTTTTTCCTGGCTGGACGTCCTCAGCTCAGAACACAACAGTTGGGGCGTCTGCTCTGGCAGTAAATAGGTGTGATTTCTTCCTACTGCAGAGGTACATGCCAAATATTTCCATTCATTGCTGGAATATCAGCAGCCAGTTCAGTCCGCTCCTTGGATGGTGGGATGAGCGGATCTCCTGCCTGCTGATTATCTGATCGTTATCTGTTAACCCTTCACACCCTGGGGTCACTGTACCGGAATATAGTGTAGTCACTACGGCCGGCCGTATGATAGTAAAGCAGCTAGCAAAGTACAGCTAGCATAAAGTGTATTTTTCCTTTTGTTTATTTAAGATATTTGTCTTTAAAAGGAATGTTTGCAAACCTTGTGTGTGTAGAGGATGTCAATGCCAGCACATTATTAATGTCTTCCCTATTACCCTGTATGGCTGCTCAGTCATAGGGCGCATTAAAGCGGAGGTCCGGTAAAAAAACGTTTAATAAGGACACTTACCTGTCCTTGTCACCAGCGATGTCGGCCCCCGCCGAGGCCGATCCTCGATCCTGGCAGCTCCAGGCGCAGCCATCCACAGTAAGGGAAACGGGCAGTGAAGCCGTGCGGCTTCACTGCCCGTTTCCTACTGCGTATGTGCGAGCAGCGCGGCGCTTTGTGAATGGGCCGGCTGCTTTCTGGGATACGCACAGGGGTAGATCCACAAAGAAATTACGCCGGCGTATCTATTGATACGCCGGCGTGATTTCAAAATTCCTGCGTCGTATCTTTGTTTTGAATCCTCAAAACAAGATACAACGGCATCTCGGCTAGATCCGACAGGCGTACGTCTTCGTACGCCGTCGGATCTAAGATGCAATTTTTCGGCGGCCGCTAGGTGGCGTTCCCGTCGTAATCCGCGTTGGGTATGCAAATTAGCTATTTACGGCGATCCACGAACGTACGTCGGCCCGTCGCTTTTTTTTCCGTCGTTTGCGTTCGGCTTTTTCCGGCATATAGTTAAAGCTGCTATACTGAGGCGTACTCAATGTTAAGTATGGCCGTCCTTCCCGCGTACAATTTTGAATTTTTTACGTCGTTTGCGTAAGTCGTTCACGAATAGGAATTTGCGTAGAATGACGTCACCGTCGTAAGCATTGGCGGGTTCTGGTTTAATTTTGAGCATGCGCACTGGGATACCCCCAGAGACGGGGCATGCGCAGTTCCAAAAAAACGTTGTTCACGTCGGGGTAACGACGTATTAACATAAAATGTACACATATTCGCCAGCACACCAAGGATCATTTAAAAAACATCCAAAAATTT
This sequence comes from Rana temporaria, assembly GCF_905171775.1. Lineage (NCBI taxonomy): Eukaryota > Metazoa > Chordata > Amphibia > Anura > Ranidae > Rana > Rana temporaria. The sequence goes on from NC_053490.1 coordinate 88,752,847, forward strand.
AATGCATAATAGCGATCCAAAAAGCAACGTTTCGAGGTCACGCAGGACCTATTCGTCAGGCAAAAGATGATCTTTTGCCTGACGAAGAGGTCCTGCGTGACCTCGAAACGTTGCTTTTTGGATCGCTATTATGCATTCAATTTTTGGATGTTTTTTAAATGATCCTTGGTGTGCTGGCGAATATGTGTACATGATTTGCTTTCCGGTTCCCAGCTGGTGATCGTTTCAGCACCCTTTTACTTATTGGCCATTTTCCTGGAAGGTGTGCAGTTGGAATATTTTGTGACTGTAATAACATAAAACACGCCCCCATTAGATCCATTTGAATTCCGCGCCCTTACGCCGTGAGAGATACACTACGCCGCCGTAACTTACGGCGCAAATTCGTTGAGGATTCAAACCAAAGCAAAGTAAGTTACAGCGGCGTAGCGTATCTTACATACGCTGCGCCCGGCGCAGATGTATGTGGATCTGCCCCACAGTTCCCAGAATGCAGCGCGCCCCATTCACAAGAAGAAACCGAGTGTAGGAGGAGGAGGAGAATCCACCGCGGAGGATGAAGAGGCAGATTCGAGACTTCCGCATAGCAACAGCTATTTCGGGTAAGTAAAATTTTTATTTTATTTTCATTTTATTTATTTTTATTTGAAAAAAAAAAATGCTCTAGCAAAGCACGGTGACATACAAAACGTACGACGGCACTATAAAGAGGAAGTTCCATGCGGATGGCGCCACCCTTGGGGCTGCTTAAACTGATTTTGTGTTAGTAAAAGACGATTCGCGCTTTTCTGTCTGTTACAGCGTGATGAATGTGCTTACTCCATTACAAACGCTAGTTTTACCAGAACGAGCGCTCCCGTCTCATAACTTGCTTCTGAGCATGCGAAAAATTTTCACGTCGTTAAAGCCCACACACGACCATTTTTTACAACCCGAAAAATGACAACGTTAAAAACGATGTGAAAAAATAGAGCATGTTCGAAAAAAAAATTGCCCATATTTTAGAACCCGAAAAATGCTCTGAAGCCCACACACAATCGTTTTTAATGAAATTGAAAAAAAAAACTTAATTTTTTAGAACCCGAAAAATGATCGTGCATGACAGCAGGGACTCTCTGCTTGCAGAATTCACTGATCAGCGTCTGCAGCTGATTGGAACGTTTTCTGATGCAGCCTATGAAAGTCTTCCAGCATGGCTGTTCAATCGTCAAAAGTTGCCCGTACACGCAATACGAAAATCGGATGGAAAAATTTGTTTCCACTGCCGATTTTGACAAAACCTGGATGTGCAGACTATAAAATTTTTGCCGGATGTGAACTCCATGTCTGATTTTCGTTTCATTAGTATGGTTTTCGTACGAAAAAAAAATCGTAAGAGCAAGACTACGCATTATCAGAAACAAAAAAACACATTCAAAACTGTTCAACATATTGCGTCACTTCTGACGTTGTATTCTGTCATACGAAATTTTTTGTATTGTCAGTAACGTCTTCACTTTCAACATGAGACTAGCATGCCACAAAAAACAAACGTTCGGTCGTCCGAAAATCTAAGCGTGTGTACGAGGCTTTACAATCGACTTCTGTCTTCAGGGAGGGCCACACACAGATCATAACTTGTCCGGTCTCTGCTGAACCAGCCAAATTTCGATCCATCTGTACCCACCTTTAAAACACACAAAAAAGCTTGTATTTTTAAAATTGCTCAGCAGTGCCGAGCTGGGAACAGACACTATTTTTATTACAGAGAACTTGGAAACGTGTTTTACCATGTTGCAATGCATGCAATAAAACACAACAGTGTAAATGGACCCTCGGGGAGGGGTCTTTCATTAAACCCAATCAATAAAATGTCAAATAAGTTTTAACATGGTAATGTCATTTTAAAAGTTATTTTTAATATTTGTAAATCTGCAGCAAAAAAAATACTTGGGGATCCTGTCATGAAAGCCCTTGTGCAGGCACTTCCTGTTATTGGGTGACAATGCTCAAGTCCTGCTTCCCCATTGTGCTCCTACGTTGTCACCCTGACACACAGACCTCTGATGGAGGCTACAAGTGGCAGTTTCAACATACATTGCCATTGCAATGTTCTGACATAAGAAAAAGGGACACCTTTTAGCACCAAGTATATACACAAATAGCCAGATTCAGAGAGAGTTAGGCCGGCGTATCAGTAGATACGCCGACCTAACTCGGAATCTGCGCCGTCCTAAGTTTAAGTGTATTCTCAAACTGAGATACACTTAAACCTAGCTAAGATACGACGGCCTGCGCCGTTGTATCTTAGGGTGCAATTTTTCCTTTGGCCGCTAGGTGGCGCTTCCGTTGAGTTCGGCGTAGAATATGTAAATACCTAGATACGCCGATTCACGAACGTATGTGCACCAGTCGCAGTAAAGATACGCCGTTTACGTAAGGCATTTTCCGGCGTAAAGTTATTCTATCAAATAGCTGGCCTAGTCAATGTTAAGTATGGCCGTCGTTGCCGCGTCGAAATTTGAAAATTTTACGTCGTTTGCGTAAGTCGTCCGTAATTAGGGCTGGACGTAATTTACGTTCACGTCGAAACCAATACGTCCTTGCAGCGTACTTTGGAGCAATGCACACTGGGATATGTACACGGACGGCGCATGCGCCGTTCGTAAAAACCGTCAATCACGTCGGGTCACCCCCCATTAACATAAAACACGCCCCCTCATCCTCATTTGAATTAGGCGCGCTTACGCCGGCCACATTTACGCTACGCCGCCGTAAGTTAGGAGGCAAGTACTTTGTGAATACAGTACTTGCCTCTCTGACTTAAGGCGGCGTAGCGTAAATACGGTACGCTACGCCGCCTTAAAGATGCCCGCCCCTACATGAATCTAGCTAAAGGAAACATCTAGGTCACATCCCTGTTACATTGCCCATTAACAAGTTAATATGTAAAACTTGATTGGTTTAACCAGCTTGTGTTGTTTTTTTCACAACTGTTTTTTTTACAAGCTTTTCAATTTGCAATAAAAGAGAGATTAAACAAAAGGGTTGGTGCAATATAACACTTTTGGTTGTTAAATTGTATAAAAAGGACAACTGGAGGAAAGAGAGGGAGAATCGGTTCCAAACAGGGATAGTCCCTCTAAATAACAGACATGAGGGAACTATACTGTTTGCAGTGACAGATTAACCACTTAAGGACCGCCGCACGCCGATATACGTCAACAGAATGGCCGGGTGGGTACAAGGGCGTACATGTACGTCCCCTTTAAGAAAACAGCCGTGGGTCGCGACCCGGTCCGAAGCTCCGTGGCCGCACCTGGTCCTGCGGACCCGATTGCCGGCGGTGTCCCACGATCGGGTCACAGGAGCTGAAGAACAGGGAGAGATGAGTGTAAACAAACCTTCCCCGTTCTTCTCTGTGGCAGTGTCAGTGATCGTCTGTTCCCTGATATAGGAAACGATGATCAGTGACGTCACACGTCCAGCCATGCCCCCCTAAAGTAAGGAACACACATGAGGTCACACTTAACCCCTACAGCGCCCCCTCGTGGTTAACCCCTTCACTGCCATTGTCATTTTCACAGTTATAAGTGCATTTTTATAGCACTTTTCGCTGTGAAAATGACAATGGTCCCAAAAATGTGTCAAAAGTGTACGATGTGTCCGCCATAATGTCGCAGTCTCGTAAAAAAAAAAAACGCTCATCGCCGCCATTAGTTGTAAAAATAAATTATTAATAAAAATGCCATAAAACTATCCTCTTTTTTGTAAACGCTATAACTTTTGCGCAAACCAATCAATAAATGCTTATTGCGATTTTTTTTTACCAAAAGTATGTAGAAGAATACGTATCGGCCTAAACTGAGGAAAAAACTTTTTTTTTATATATATTTTTGGGGGATATTTATTATAGCAAAAAGTAAAAAATATTTTTTTATAGCGCAAAAAATAAAAACCGCAGGAGGTGATCAAATACCACCAAAAGAAAGCTCTATTTGTGGGAAAAAAAAGGAGGCACAACTGGGCATGTTCCAAAACATGTCCCACCCACTCTGACATCACTTTCGCTTGCCTGGATTCCGTGGTGGTTCTGACAGCACGGCTCTCCATCTTGAATCAGAGACACAGTGGGCCAGATTCAGGTAGAATTCCGGCGGCGTAACGTATTGCATTTACGTTACACCGCCGCAAGTTTTACGGGCAAGTGCTTGATTCACAAAGCACTTGCCTGTAAACTTGCAGCGGCGTAGCGTAAATACGTCCGGCGCAAGCCCGCCTAATTCAAATGGGGCGTGGATCATTAAAATTAGGCGCGTTCCCGCGCCAAACGTACTGCACATGCTCCGTTTTGAAATTTCCCACCGTGCTTTGCGCGAAATTACGTCGCACCGACGTGATTTTTTGAATGTCGACGTGAGCTACGTCCTTTCCTATTCACGGACGACTTACGCAAAAAAAAAAAAATTAAAAATTCGACGCGGGAACGACGGCCATACTTTAACATTGCAGGTCTAAATATAAGGTAAGAGAATGCGACGACCGCGCGTACCTTCGTGGATCACTATAAACAGCTAATTAGCATACCCGACATGGAAAACGGCGCAAACTCCACCCAGCGGGCGCCGAAGTATTACACCTACGATCCGAAGGCGTACGAAGCCGTACGCCTGTCGGATCGAAGCCAAAAGCCGGCGTATCTTTGTTTGAGGATTCAAACTAAAGATACAACGCGGCAAATTTGAAAGTACGCCGGAGTATCAGTAGATACGTGTTTTTAACCCTTCCATGTCATTAAAGTGTTTTATTACTGCACTTAAAAGCGCCTTGTTCTCTGCTTTGTTTTCCCTATAGAGTGTGCTTCCCTCTTCTATAATGCTATTCTCCACACTCCACCTTCTGACTAATAAGGCTGTGCAATTACTGGAAATGAAAAAAAAATATTTTGAGAACTGTATGTGGTTAATACATTAATAACAGTATTTAGTAAATTAATTATTTTATTAAAGCTATAATACTGCCAGGGGTGCTTTCAAAGGTCACTTCTTATTCTCATGTTTAAATCTTTCTGCGTAAAAAAAAAAAAAAAAAGAAGAAATGAAAAACGGTTGCTATTACTGCTCAGGCCCCCTGGGAGGATCAAAGGTGATCCTCACACCTGTCACTGTCACTTTTGCTGATCAGCTTGGTCTGCATGTATATATATATATTGCTAAAAGCATAAAAGTTTTGTGAAATGAAAAGGACAATTGAAATATTCAATACCATCATTGCACATATTAACTGCATACGGTTATCAGAATAAAATAACTTACATGGTAGTGGTCCTTTTCACAAAGCAGGCCTATGGGTTCAGCATGATCAAAAACAACAAAATCTCTACCCGTCAGTGTGCTTAAAGTGAACCTGTCAGGACAGAGATTTTGGCACTGTCATTAGTTTTAGAATTTGGGTGCTGCCAGACTTCACTACCAGAACTTGCACCCTTAAAAACCCTGGGAATGGGAATAGTGATATTTCTACGCATGCCTTCACATCGGTTAGAGAGCACTGAATCGGGGAAGCATAGAAAACACAGCGAACTGCAATCAGTGTAGCATGGAATGCAGAAGATAATTTGCACAAACAAATGAGGGTGATAAGTACTTTGAACAGGGCAGAAGTGATATGGCTTTAGTGCAGACAGCAGGGGGTGAACTACTGGAAAATTGTTTAATGTATGGCCAGCCTAATTGGCCATACACACAGATTTCTTCCATTCAGCCGGCAAATCTAATAGATTTTTCCATCCATGCTAAATAGTATATGGACGGAGGAATCTCCACTGCCTGCTATTGTAAGGATCTATGACACCCATGACTTGAGTATGTACCAAAGCACTGACTGCATCTTATAGGAGGAGGTCACTTTTCAGCCAATGGTGCCAACAGATTCACCCACAGCTCAAATTTCAGCCTATTCAGTAGAAAACTGAGAAATGAATGGTCAGCTTAAGTCTGTTATTTTTAAAGCAAAATAACAAAAAAACAAACAAACATGCAATACTTACCTGCTCTGTGAAATGGTTTTGCACAGAGCAGCCCGGATCTTCCTCTTCTTGGGTCCCTTACCGGCGTTCCTGGCCCCTTCCTCCTGTCGAGTGCCCCCACAGCAAGCAGCTTGCTATGAGGGTACCCGAGTTGCAGCTCCATGTGTCTATTCAGACACAGAGTCATAGTTCAGCCCCACCCCCTCTCTCTCCTGATTGAATGACTGACTTTGATTGATTGCAGCGGTAGCCAATGGAGCCACTGCGGTGTCTCAGCCAATCAGGAGGGAGAGTCACGGACGGCTGAGGCACTCGTGCACATCGATGGATAGAGATGGGGCTCAGGTAAGCATTAGGGGGGCTGAGGGGGGTTGATACACACAGAAGTTTTTTTTTTATCTTAATGCATATAATGCATTAAGATAAACCTTCTGCTTTTACAACCATTTTAAGAGAAGACCTGTGCAAAAAGCTGCTATGGAGGAGAAGTGAATATTGGTGAGGGCACAATGTGTGGTGGAGAAGTGAACATTGGTGAGGGCACAATGTGTGGTGAAGTAAACATTGGGGAGGACAGAATGTGTGGTGGAGAAGTGAACATTGGTGCGGGCAGAATGTGTGGTGGAGAAGTGATCATTGGTGAGGGCACAATGTGTGGGGAGAAGTGAACATTGGTGAGGGCACAATGTGTGGTGGAGAAGTGATCATTGGTGAGGGCACAATGTGTGGGGAGAAGTGAACATTGGTGAGGGCACAATGTGTGGTGTAGAAGTAAACATTGGTGAAGGCACAATGTGTGGTGGAGAAGTGAACATTGGTGAGGGCACAATGTGTGGTGGAGAAGTGAACATTGGTGAGGGCACAATGTGTGGTGGAGAAGTGAACATTGGTGAGGGCACAATGTGTGGTGGAGAAGTATACATTGGTGAGGGCACAATGTGTGGTGGAGAAGTAAACATTGGTGAGGGCACAATGTGTGGTGGAGAAGTAAACATTGGTGAGGGCACAATGTGTGGTGTAGAAGTAAACATTGGTGAGGGCACAATGTGTGGTGGAGAAGTGAACATTGGTGCGGGCAGAATGTGTGGTGGAGAAGTGAACATTGGTGAGGGCACAATGTGTGGTGGAGAAGTAAACATTGGTGAGGGCACAATGTGTGGTGTAGAAGTAAACATTGGTGAGGGCACAATGTGTGGTGGAGAAATGAACATTGGTGAGGGCACAATGTGTGGTGGAGAAGTGAACATTGGTGAGGGCACAATGTGTGGTGGAGAAGTGAACATTGGTGAGGGCACAATGTGTGGTGTAGAAGTAAACATTGGTGAGGGCACAATGTGTGGTGGAGAAGTGAACATTGGTGAGGGCACAATGTGTGGTGGAGAAGTATACATTGGTGAGGGCACAATGTGTGGTGGAGAAGTAAACATTGGTGAGGGCACAATGTGTGGTGTAGAAGTAAACATTGGTGAGGGCACAATGTGTGGTGGAGAAATGAACATTGGTGAGGGCACAATGTGTGGTGGAGAAGTGAACATTGGTGAGGGCACAATGTGTGGTGGAGAAGTGAACATTGGTGAGGGCACAATGTGTGGTGGAGAAGTGAACATTGGTGAGGGCACAATGTGTGGAGGAGAAGTGAACTTGCAAGAGATGAATGTGTGGTGGAGAAGTGAACTGGCAAGAGATGAATGTCTCTGCTAGGGGTGTGGGCACAGCAGACTGAACAATGTGTGTGCTGGAACCCTGCAGTATACATTTCTAAATGCTATATTTGTAGACTAACAACCCAGCAAGTGGAGCAGACCATAGGCTGTTTTCAAATAACTTCAACATTACCAATTTTTATTTTATTTTTTGCTTAGACCTTCCTTTCAAGTCCAGCTTTGTCAAGCCCTAATAAAATGGGTCCCTTTGAACCCTGAAAGTTCATTTGCTGTTCTCCAACAATTACCGTGATGAAAAATGATATATTGACAGCTAACAAATATCTTGGCACTCTCTTTTTATGCAAACTTAGAGATAGACAAAAATGGTAAAAAAAAATAATATGTAAAAGTCATACACCAAAATCTTTATGTCAACATCCAAGTTCCTGAAGGGTTAAAAGTCACTAATCCACATGTAATATAAATCAGATAAAATAGGCATAATTAGTATAACTGTCCAATTAGCAATGAAAAAAAGAGGTAACTGTAACAAGAGACTCAGCATAGTGAATATTATAAACACATCAGGGTCTACGAAGGTGACATCACCCTAAAATAAAATTCTCACACACGGAAATATCTCATATACTGGAATACATATACCCTGAAATGAACTTCTCATAACCTTGAAAACATATATAACCCCAATTCCATCAAAGTTGGGTTGCTGTGTAAAATCTACATAAAAACAGAATGCAATGATTTGCAAATCTCATAAACCCATATTTTATTCACAATAGAAAACAAAAAACATATCAAAGATTGAAGATGTACTATTTTAAGGAAAAAATAAGCTAATATTGAAATTGATGGCAGCAACACATCTCAAAAAAGTTGGGACAGGGCAACAAAAAGATTGAAAAGTGGTGCTAACAAGGAAAAGCTTGAAGAACATTTTGCAATGTATTGAGTTGATTGTCAACAGGTCAGTAACATGATTGGGTATAAAAAGAGTATCTTAACCACTTCCATACCAGGTACTTACGCAGCTTCCCGCCCAAGCCAATTTTCAGCTTTCAGCACTGTCGCACTTTGAATGGCAATTGCGCAGTCATGCTACACTGTACCCAAACAAAATTGGCGTCCTTTTTTCCCCACAAATAGAGCTTTCTTTTGGTGGTATTTGATCACCTCTGCGATTTTTTTTTTTTGCGCAACAACTAAAAAAAGTCTGAAAATTTGGGGAAAAAAATACGTTTTTATTTTTTTCTGTTAATTTTTTTGTAAATAAGTTTTCTCTTTCAATTACGGGCACTGATATGGCGGCACTAATGGGCACCGATGAGATGGCACTGATGGACATCGATGAGGTAGTACTGACGGGCACAGATGAGGTGGCACTGATTGGCGGCGCTGGTATGCGACACTGATGGGCACTCATAGGCGGCACTGATGGGCACACATAGGCGGCACTGATGGGCACACATAGGCGGCACTGATGGGCACACATAGGCGGCACTGATGGGCACACATAGGCGGCACTGATGGGCACTCATGGGCGGCACAGATGGGCACTTATAGGCGGCACAGATGGGCACTCATGGGCGGCACTGATGGATACTTATGGGTGGCACAGATGGGCACTGATAGGTGGGCACTGGGCATGGATGGGCACTGTGGGGTGGCACTGATGGACACTGGGGTGGCGCTGATGGACACTGGGGTGGCAGCACTGATTTTTGCCAGGTTGCCAGTCAGTGCCCATTTGTGGGCACTGACTGGCATCTTTTTTTTAATGCTTTTTTTTTTTTAGACTTTTTGTTAGACTTGTTTTGTTTTTTTTTGCCCACCCTGGTGCTCCAGGGTGGGCATCCCTGGTGGTCCAGTGTGGCGATCCGAGGGGGGGCTGCGCTGATAAACAATCAGCGCGAACCCCCCCTGTCAGGAGAGCCGCCGATCGGCTCTCGTCTACTCGCGTCTGTCAGACGCTAGTGAGGAAGAGCCGATCAACGGCTCTTCCTGTTTACATCGTGATCAGCCATCATTGGACACGGCTGATCACGTGGTAAAGAGTCTCCGCCGGAGGCTCTTTACCGAGATCGGAGATGCAGGGTGTCAGACTGACACCACGCATCACCGATCGCCGCGATGCGCGCCCCCACGGGCGCGCGCGGCATTAAATCCTGCAGGACGTTCTAGAACGTCCTGTCAGGATTTCGTAACCACTTCCCGGACGTAAATCGGCTATAGGCCGGGCGGGAAGTGGTTAAAGGACCGTTCTCATCGGTTAACCGATGAAGCTGACTGATGGTCTGATGTGCCTACACACCATAGGTTAAATAACCGATGGTGTCAGAACGCGGTGACGTAAAACACGACGACGTGCTGAAAAAAACGAAGTTCAATGCTTCCAAGCATGCGTCGACTTGATTCTGAGCATGCGTGGATTTTTAACCGATGCTTTTGCATACTAACCGTCAGTTTTGACCTATCGGTTAGGCGTCCATCGGTTCAGTTTTAAAGCAAGTTCTACATTTTTTGACCGAAGGATAACTGGCCGATGGGGCCCACACACGGTCGGTTTGGTTGGTCCGATGAAAAGTTCCTTCAGTCCGTTTTCATCGGTTTTGACCGACCGTGTGTACGCGGCCTAAGAGAGTCAAAGTGTCTCAGAAGTAAAGATGGGCAGAGATTCACCAAACTGTGAAAAGCTGTGTCTAAAAATTGTAGAATAGTGCATGGGACAAGACGGAAACACCATATTGGATGCACATGATCCTCCGGCCCTCAGATTGCACTGCATTATAAACAGGCATGATTCTGTGATGGGCATTACTGCATGGGCTCAGGAAAACTTCCAAAAATCACTGACTGTAAACACAGTTCACCATGCCATCCAAAAATGCAAGATAAAGCTCTATCATGTAAAGGAAAAGCCGTATCTGAATATGATCCATGTCGTATTCCCTGGGTCAAAGCTCATTTTAAATGGTCTGTTGCTAAGTGGAAATATGTTCTGTGGTCAGACAAATCAAAATTCAACATTCTTTTTGGCAACTTCAAAGGAGAGGGACCTTCTAGGGTTGTTATCAGCGCTCAGTTCAAAAGCCTGCATCCCTGATGGTATGGGGGTTCATTAGTGTGTATGGAATGTGCAGCGTGCTCATCTGAAAAGGCACCATGAATGCTGAAAGATATATCCAGATTTTAAAGCAGCTTATGCTCAGGCAAGAATGGGACAAAACTCAAGCAACTGGTCGCCTCGGTTCCCAGACATTTACAGAGTGCTGTTATAAGAAGAACAGATGCTACACCATGATAAACATGACCCTATCCCAACTTTTTGGGAATCAGGGTTGTACTTTGCCAGCTTTTTTTTGCCCTTTTCATAACTTTTTTGAGACATGGTACCAAGAATGAAATGCTGCCCCCCAAAAAAATTACGCACACCAAAATGCCCCCACAACCATTATTTTATATCATGATAACTAAAGTGGACCTATCATGGCTCTACACATGTATATAGGAGTATAAAGCGAACCTGTTATGGTTGTTTACACGTATAGGAGTAGAAAAAGGACCTGTTATGGCTCTATTCATGCAATTAGCCCCACAGTGGAGCGGGGAGCGGAACTGGCGGAATGGGATGGCGGGCGGCACTTTGCCGCCCCCCTGAAAGTGCCGTCTGGTACAATGGTACCATCGGGTCCCATGGTAGGGCCGGCCCTGCATGTTACTGCCAATTTTAAAATGACCGTATTTTTTCCTTCAAATGGCATATTCTCTCAGTTTAAACATTTGTTATATTTTCTATTGTGAACACAATATGGGTTTATGAGATTTGCAAAAAATTGCATTATGTTTTTACGTAGATTTTACACAACATCCCAACGTTTTTGAAATTAGGGGTTGTACGTACCCTGATATACACTACACTAGAATAAGCATCTCATACACTGAACTTCTCCTACCCTGGAATAAACTTCTTATACACAGAAATAAACATCCCATACAGTACTCTAGATGGGGCCATCTGGGGAATGCAGACAGTAGTGGCATGGTAATCCAATACTGATGTACTGGCAGTGTCTGGCAAGCAACCAGCTAGTCCCACGTGGAGGCAGGCCACATACCCAGACAGGTTTTGCCAGCCTACTCTGGATTTCTCAAAGGGGTGTTTGTCATATGTAATCATCAGACCCCCCTAAAATGAATATTGGGACCTGATGGTCCTTGTGGGTGTTATACCAATAATACAGACTATGGTAAAGCTTTTCAGCCTATAGTATAAGTCCTTCTCATAGACATTAGCAAAGATTTTGATAAGTTGAAGTAGATGATGATCTGCTTCAAAGGCATTTAAATCAGCAAAACATTTTGGAGGTTTTTGTGCTACTATTTGCTTCTATTTTAGCCATTGAATATCGTATAGATTACTTCCATATACAATGTTTTTGAGTGGATTTTCCAATACATCTGCATCTTTAACCACTTCCATACCGGGCCTATTTTGGCACTTCTCTCCTACATGCATAAATCATAATTTTTTTGTTAGAAAATTACTCAGAACCCCTAAACACTATATATGTTTTTTTAGCAGACACCCTAGGGAATAAAATGCCGGCCATTGCAACTTTTTATCTCGCACAGTATTTGCGCAATAATTTTTCAAACGCCTTTTTTTGGGGAAAAAAACGGTTTTGTGAATTAAAAAATAACAAAACAGTAAAGTTAGCCCAATTTTTTTGTATAATGTGAAAGATGAAGTTACGCCGAGTAAATAGATACCTAACATGTCACGCTTAAAAATTGCGCACACTCATGGAATGGCGCCAAAAATCTCCATAGGCGTCGCTTATTTTTTTTTTACAAGTTACACATTTAGAGTTACAGAGGAGGTCTAGTGCTAGAATTGTTGCTGGCGCTCTAACGCACGCGGCGATACCTCACATGTGTGGTTTGAACGGCGTTTACATATGTGGGCGGGACTTACGTGTGTTCGCTTCTGAGCGCGAGCTACCGGGGATAGGGGTGTTAACATTTTTTTGTATTATTTTTTTTTATTTTACTCAATTTCTTTTATTTTTACACTTTTTTTTACATTTTTTTCTTTTTGATCACTTTTATTCCTATTACAAGTAATGTAAACATCCCTTGTAATAGGAATGGTTTGTGACAGGTACTCTTTATGGAGAGATGCGGGGTCAATAAGACCCCACATCTCTCCTCCAGGCAGGAAAGCATTAGATCGTGAAAAAAATTCACCGATCTAATGCTTTCAGCCGCGATTGTGGCTGTGTTTACATTCCAGGACCCGGGCGTGACGTCATAACATCGCGCCCGGGCCTCCGACGATCATAGAGATGACTAGAGTCTACTCTATGGTTTCCATCGGACGCCGACGGATCGTTTCTCCGGGTCTCCGATGGCAAAGGAGAGCCCGGAGAAGCACCGGATGGCGGTGGGAGGGGGGCGCCGCTATGATCGTTTTTATGGTGCAGGGATTCGCCGGCTGAAGAGATGGATATCTGAATGATGCCTGTGGCTGCAGGCATCTTTCAGATATCCCCACTGAAAGTCCAGGACGTCATATGACGTCCTTGGGCTGGAAGTAGTTAAATACAACAGGCACAGGTTTTCGTGCTCACCAGCTTTTAAATTAAACTTTTCTAAGTTCCATGGTGACTGCAGAGATTTGAGCTCATTATTGAATTTTGCAAACCAGCAGATTACAGAGTGTGACTCCTAAAGTGCCACCATCTACAACTGTCCTCCAATCACAGGCACTTTGACTGTACAATATGTAAAGAGCACGGTTGTCAGCCTTATATAACTATAATAACTAAATAAATACATATTAACCAAAAGTCAGATTTGGAGCTCACTCAGTCCCTAACATGCATGACAATGATGATGTGATTTTCCATGCATTCTGACATACGTTGTGCCACCATTCTGTAAGATACAATTCAATAACCATGAGTGAGATCACTGAGGGCATAGCACTAGAAATGCAGCAGCGTATAAAAGTTGCAATACAGAAGAATAAAGCTATATATTTAAAAGGATTCTTCACTTTTTTTTTTTACACATTGAAGATTTCAAACCTTCTCTGCTCTTAAAAAAAAAAGTTTTGGCTTTACTTTAATGGGCAAAGACAATGAATTTTTACAATTTAACTGCACGCTTGAGTTAAACTGATGTGCCCCAAGGTATATCTGTTCAACACTTCCCACTGCAAAGGGGTACATAGGACACTATCATAAAACATTCATCTAGAGCTTTGTGGGCCAGGAGTGTGCACCCGGCTGTGAAATCAGACACTGCCCCAATAACAGGAGACAGGAAGACCTGATATCAGCATTTACAAGTGGTATTATATGCCGAGTGCTACAAGCAAGGTGCTGGATTACTATAAAGCAATCATGTGCTTAAAGAGGACCTCCACCCTAATTTTGCAAATCCCCTAACATTTCACACTCTCCTTTGACAGAATTGCATCCAAATACCTTTTCTGAGCCCCCCCCCCCCTCTCTACTTCCATACTGAAATTGAAAATGATGTCGCTAGTACCGACAAAATATCATATAATTTCTTAAAGCGGGGGTTCACCCAAAAAAAAAAAATCTTTAACATTAAATCTAGCAGAGCCAGCATAGTAAGGGCATTTACTTTCGACAGGTACATTTTTATTTTTTCTCCGTACTTACCTTTATAGACTGTTTTTGTCCAGGGCTTCTGGGTTCTGATGACTGCGGGACTGGGCGTTCCTATCCTTCGGTTCGATGATTGACGGCTTGTGAAACAAGTGACCTGTCGCACAACGCGCGTCACCAGATGTCGGGAAATACCCGAGCTGCGAGTCGGCACTATACGGCGCCTGCGCAGTTAGCTCTACACGGCGGGCGCAGGCGCCGTATAGTGCCGACTCGCAGCTTGGCTATTTCCGGAAATCTAGTGACGCGCGTTGTGCGACAGGTCACCTGTTTCACAAGCCGTCAATCATCGAACCGAAGGATAGGAATGCCCAGTCCCGCAGTCATCAGAACGCGGAAGCCCTGGACCAAATCAGAATATAAAGGTATGTACGGAGAAAAAAAAAAAAAGACCTGCCGAAAGTAAATGCCCTTACTATGCTTAGTCTAATGTTAAAAATTTGTTTTTAGGGTGAACCTCCACTTTAATAAAGGGGTTTGTTAAAACAAACCCCTTTTTAAGAAATTATATTTTTAATAAAGCTATGAAATTATTTTATAATTATCTGGTCAAGTGGTCATTTAACCCTAGAACAGTGGTTCTCAACCTCCTAGTGCTGTGACTCCTTGATAAAATTTCCCAAGTTTTGGGGACCCCTAACAGTAAAATTATTTTCATAGCGTGGGTAGAAATCACCCAAGGCAAGACAAGTAATTTGCGCCCCTAACCCACAGACATTTAGCGCTCCCTGGGTGCCTTCCACTTGTACAGTTTTAAAACCCCTTATGGTACATTTTAGAATGTACCACTCTTTCTCCATGTTCTCCTTTCTTTTCCTTTCATCTCTCTATCCTAATTCCTTGTTTTTTCCCCCGCATCCCTCCCTCTAACTGTCTTTCTTGCTCTCTCTTTTTTTCCTTTCTCTCCCTTTTTCTTTGTTCATCCCCCTCTTATCATCTCCCTTCCTGGGAGATCAGTGTGGCCTTCAGGAATAGCCCAGGATTTGGTGACCCCTGGCAAATCATCATTTGACCCCCAAGGGGGTCCCGACCCCCAGGTTGAGAACCACTGCCCTAGAAGATACATGAAAAGTCCCAAACCATGTTGTATTTGTATTTTTGTCCTTTAAGGGATGGTCTCTTCTAAGGGTCTTAATCAATACACACTCTATCCCCACACATAAACACTTAGATATGGAAGTCATATATCCTGGAAGTCTTCATGCAACTCAGAGAATGTGAAGTGCGCACGTGCCGTCAATCCTGCACATGCGCACCCAGCGCTATATGGGCGAGATTATATTATTATTGCAGATACCATGGAAAGGTGTAAACAATATGCAGGCACAGTGGTGTAGTGGGTAGCACTCTCACCTAGCAGTAAAGGGTCGCTGGTTGGAATTCCAACTATGACACTACCTGCCTGGAGTTTGCATGTTCTCCCTGTGCTTGCGTGGGTTTCCTCCAGGTACTCCAGTTTCCTCCCACACTCCAAAGACATGCCGATAGGTAAATTGGCTTCTGTCTAATATTGGCCCTAGTATATGAATGTGAGTTGGTGACCTTAGATTGTAAGCTCCTTGAGGGTAGGGACTGATGTGAATGTACAATGTATATGTAAAGCACAAGTGTAAATTGACAGTGCTATATAAGTACCTTAATAATATGACTCCCTGGCTAGAGCGTTGCGTGCGCACATGCTACCAATCCTGCACATGCGCACCCAGCGCTCTATGGGCGAGAATTTATATTTATTGCAGATACCATGGCAAGGTGTAAATAATATGACTCTCTAACTAGAGCGCTGAGTGTGCATGTGCCATCAATCCTGCACATGCGCACCAAGCGCTCTATGGGCGAGATTATATAATTTGTGCCGACACCATGGCAAGGTGTAAACAATATGACTCTCTGGCTAGAATGCTCAGTGGGCACGTGCCATCAATCCTGCACATGCGCACTCAGCACTATATGGGCGAGATTATATTATTATTGCAGATACCATGGCAAGGTGTAAACATTATGACACACTGGCTAGAGTGCTAAGCGTGCACGTGCCATCGATCCTGCGCACATGCCATCAATCCTGCACATGCGCTCTATGGTTGAGATTATATTATTATTACTGAAGATACCGTGGCAAGGTATAAACAATATGACTCCCTGACTAGAACTCTGAGTGCACATGCGTGTGATCTTGGTGGGGTAAAGGGACAAATAATGCTCTAATGCAAATGCCACAGGATACGACCAGAGAATATGAATGCTCATAAGTATCCACAATAATGGTAGACTGCTTTACAGAGTGAAAATCTATTTTTACTTTGACATTTTTAATAGTGCCTCTATTTTACTTTTCACAATTTGGATGATGTTCCTCTTTTCTTACTTTGCTGTCCTGTATGAGTTTTTTTTTTTTTTTCGTCTGACAAAATGTTTTATTATAGAAAATCTGATTTAAAAAAGAAAAACCTTGTACCTGTGAACATATCCAGAAATGACCAAAGAGATAAATAGTATGTGTGTGCCAGGGCTGTCAGTGCCCAGATGACGGTCATTAATAATCTGGATTCAGCCTCCATGCAGCAATGGTGAATGATCGCTCACAGAGCTGTGCTGGGAGCAGAAGAAGAACTCTTGTAGCTTTCTATAAACATGTCAGAGATTAGAATGGAGGAGAATGATGATCTGCACTGCTGTTTACTTGGTGATGACAACATGAGTTTAAAAGGAAAATAAAAATCCATTTCTGCCTTTTTCTGATCAGCAAACACAGCGATCTTCTCAGGTGTAACAGATCATCCTAAAGCAGAATGGGGGTCATCCACCATCAGGTGCCATCTACATAAGGGGTTCACCCATACCCCCTCCCTGCCTTGTGTCTGGGAACCCTCTTCATGTACTTTGTATATAGTCTGGATTCCATATATCAAATGCTGAATGTCAATGTGACTATCAATGTTCTATTTACTGAAGGCAATGCTGTGATGAAATACTCCACCTTTATTTGTATTTATTACATGCCCATCACTCAATAATGTGCTAGTCCTGAGCTTATTCTCTGGCTTAGATCTGCTGCTAAACTGATTATTTAAGAAGTGGGGAACTAGAGTGGTAAATATAAATATTGAAAATAAATATTGACCACAAATGTTGCATTTATTTTAAAAGCAGTAACAAAATATATACAAGATAAATGAATGAATGGATTTCAATGAGCCCTATGTAGACCATTGCATTGCTTCCATGTGCGATTAAAAAAAATTAAGTAACAGCGGCCCAGATTCTCGTATATGGGCGTAAAACTGTGCGGGCGTAACGTATCTGATTTACGTTACGCCGCCGCAAGTTTTACAGGCAAGTGCTTTATTCACAAAGAACTTGCCTGTAAAGTTGCGGCGGCGTAGCGTAAATCACCCGGCGCAAGCCCGCCTAATTTAAATTAGCCGGGTAGGGGGCGTGGAGCATTTCAATTAGGCGCGTTCCCGCGCATGCGCCGTACGGAAAATATCCCAGGGTGCATTGCTCCAAATGATGTCGTAAGGACGTCATTGGTTTCGACGTGAACATATATGGCGTCCAGCCCCATTCACGGACGACTTACGCAAACGACGTAAATTTTAAAATTTCGACGCGGAAACGACAGCCATACTTAACATTGGTTGCCCCTCATATAGCAGGGGCAACTTTACGCCGCGCAAAACTAACGTAAACGTCGTAACTTCACTGCGTCGACCGCGCGTACGTTCGGGAATTCGCTTATTTAGCTAATTTGCATACTTGACGGGGAAAACGTCGGAGGCGACACCTAGCGGCAAAAAAAAAAAAATTGCATTTAAGATCCGACAGCGTAAGAGCCTTACGCCTGTCGGATCTAATGGATATCTATGCGTAACTGATTCTAAGAATCAGTCGCATAGATACGACGGCCCAGATTAGGACTTACGACGGCGTACATTGCGTTGCGCCATCGTAAGCCCTTTGAGAATCTGGGCCAGCGTGTTTATTTTTTTGCACCGGATCACACTGCAGACGCATGCAACTCGGTACAAGAAAATATAAATAAATAATGCAAGAAAAAACACACCACATGCGCATTACCAACAAGTGTGTGGCGTGCTTTAGGTGCGTTGCCTTTTTTATACGTTTTAGTTGCTGAATGCTATACAACATGCGTTTTGATGTAAGTGCATCAAAGATGCAGTAAGCAGGGTTTTGTTTTACACACCACACCTAAAGCTCTCGAAAAAACAAAAACAAAGGTATTGATCAGGCTTTAAACAAGCCCTCAGCCTAGGTGCACCCCTAGTATCACACATTTGTATGCATTTCTGTGCTACACACATAGGGGGCAGCTCATCTGTTTTCGATAGGCTGCCATGTGCGCAAAAAACACGCCGAAAAAGCTTGTGTACCTTTTTGGGTGTTGATGAGCTTCACACGTTTTTTTTTTTACTTTTTTAAAAAGAAAAAAGTGAGTCTGTGCTGCTTTTGGGGTGCCATTAAGAATCTATTGCACTGCAAGCTCTTTGCGCATTTTTCGGGCATTACGCAAATCTGTGTGAAAATGCACATTTTTTCTTGCGTTCACGGAACGTTTAGGTGTAATTGCAGAAGAGTCTCCCAGACAGAAAATTATACATTGTAATTCTCCCTACTACACACAATGTCCCTGGAGATACAGAGCTCATGACCCTTCATATCACTGGAATCACACTCTAAAATGACAATTATGGAATAAAGTGATTCAGAAGATGACAATGAAGACAAAAGTGACCAGAGCTTTTCTTTCATGTCTCCATCAACGTGACATTTAATTGGTGGCTATTGGCAATAGCTGCAGTTGGCTTGGCTCTGCAGCTTGGACACGTATTCCAGTCCCCTGATACCCCTAGACTTGGCCCCCAATACCTCTAGATTTACCCCCTGATACCCCCAGATTTGCCCCTTAATATGCCTACACCTGGCCCCTGATATCCCCCAGACTTGTCACCTGATATCCCTAGATTTTCCCCCTGGTAGCCCCCCGGACTTGTCTACAAATATCCCAAAGAATGCCCCATAATACCCCCCAGATTTGCCCCTTAATATGCCTACACCTGGCCGCTGATACCCCTAAGACTTGTCACCTGATATCCCTAGATTTTCCCCCTGGTAGCCCCCCGGACTTGTCTACAAATATCCCATAGAATGCCCCCTAATACCCCCAGATTTTCCCCTTAATATGCCTACACCTGGCCCCTGATACCCCCAGACTTGTTACCTGATATCCCTAGAATATCCCTAGATTTTCCCCCTGGTAGCCCCTCGGACTTGGCTCCAAATATCCCATAGAATGCCCCCTAATACCCCCAGATTTGCCCCCAATACCTCCCAGGCTGGACTTCTGTCTCTAGATTGCCTCCTAATATCCTCAGGTTTGCTGATACCCTCCAGATTTTCACCTAATATCCCTACACCTGGCCCCTGATACCCCCCAGAAGTGTTACCTGATATTTCTAGAATATTCCTAGATTGTCCCCCTGGTAGCCCCTCGGACTTGTCTCCAAATATCCCCTAGATTGCCCCCTAATACCCCCGGATACCCCCCAAGACTTGACTTCTATCCCTACATTGTCTCCTAATACCCCCTGGTTTGCCCCCTTATACCCTCCAGACTTGTCACCTAATATCCCTACACCTGGCCCCTGATACCCCCCAGACTTGTTACCTGATATTTCTAGAATATCCCTAGATTTCCCCCCTGGTAGCCCCCCCATCCCCGAAATTGTCTCCAAATATCCCTAAATTTCCTCCTAATACCCCCAAGTTTGCCCCCTGATACCCTCCAGACTTGTCACCTAATATCCCTACACCTGGCTCCTGATAACCCCCAGACTTGTCACCTGATATTTCTAGAATATCCCTAGATTTCCCCCCTGGTAGCCCCCCCATCCCCGGAATTGTCTCCAAATATCCCTAAATTTCCTCCTAATACCCCCAAGTTTGCCCCCTGATACCCTCCAGACTTGTCACCTAATATCCCTACACCTGGCTCCTGATAACCCCCAGACTTGTCACCTGATATTTCTAGAATATCCCTAGATTTCCCCCCTGGTAGCCCCCCCATCCCCGGAATTGTCTCCAAATATCCCTAAATTTCCTCCTAATACCCCCAAGTTTGCCCCCTGATACCCTCCGGACTTGTCGCCTAATATTCCTAGACCTGGCACTTGATCCCTGCAGACTTGCCCCTAAATAGCCCCTAGACTTGGCCCCTGATACCCCCAAATGTGCCCCCTAATAATTCCTAGACCTGGCCTCTAATACCCCCTGGCCAGGCTTGCCAACGGTCAGTAAATTTACGAACAATCCGTAAAAATCTGTGATTGTTCCAACTGTCTGTAAATAACTGGGGCTGATAATTTGTTGTGCTATGTTGACTTTTTAAGTGTAAATCAGGCAAATGACTTAATACAGGTATTGTGAGTGTTTAGATATTGTGTTTAAAATCAATTCTCCTAGTTTATACGAGTTCTGTAATTTTTCAAGGTGTCAGTAAAAAAGATGCTCCGTAAGTATATTTTCCAGGTTTTGTCAGTAAAAAATGCTGTGAGCTGTTGACTTCCCTGCCCCAGACTCAGACCTGGTCCCTGATCACCCCCAGACTTCTCCCTTCCCATGTCAGTGCCTTCCATCCACCCTCCGGTGCCCCTGGCAGAGCGGTGCCTACCTGCAGCGGAGTCCGGGCTCTCCTTGTCGGACCTGCCGTTGTCTGGCGCCCCCTGCTGCCTGTCATTGTTACACACCCCCTGATCCAGCCGGGCTTCGGCGCTGGAGCAGCAGTAGCGCAGTACACAGGTCCCGCAGCAGATGGTGGCGTCCTCCCCATCGAACCTCTCCGGACATTGGTAGCCGTCCCTCCATACATCCTGAGAGTCCGTCCAACCGTGACAATACTCCCCATTCCCCCGGGCCGCCGCCAGCAGGAAGGAAGCCGCGACCAGCAGTGCCATCCACATGACTCACTCCTAGGACTGCTAATCCCTCTGTGCCTATCCGGTGCCCACCATAGAGGAGATCAATGCTGGAGGGGCAGAGGGGCGCACATGGTCCGGGATGGAGGAGAGCTATGTCCCCCCCGCCACCATCTTCTTCATAGAGCTCCAGCCGGGGAGCGGATCTGAGTGTCCGGGGAGCGGAGCGCAGAGTCCGGGGAGCGGAGCCGAGAGTCCGCGGAGCGCAAAGTCCGGGGAGCGGAGCGCAAAGTCCCGGGAGCGGAGCGCAAAGTCCCGGGAGCAGAGTCCAGAGAGCACACTGACAGATCGAGAGCAAAGTGACCGGCTGGAGGGAGGAGGAGAGGAGTACAGAGATCCCTGTCACCCTCAGCACCTCCCTCCTCCTCCATCCATCCCTCCTCCTCCTCCTACATACTCTTCCGACACTACAACACCACAGCTACTAGGGGCACCACAAGCCCCAGCACACACCTTGTGTCAGCAGCTGCTCATATTCACCCCTTCAATGCTGGGGGGGGGGGGGTGTCCCTCCAGAAAAGGTCTGACTCAGGTTTGTGCTGTACTTTACATCCCCATTCCAACACAAAATCTACAATCCATGTACGTTTATACATCAGGTGTCCCCATAAGAGAGCCCCCTTATATCTGGTGTCCCCATCAGAGTGTCCCCTTATATTTGGTGTCCCCATCAGAGTGTCCCCTTATATTTGGTGTCCCCTTATAGCTGGTGTCCCCATCAGAGAGCCCCCTTATATCTGGTGTCCCCATAAAAGAGCCCCCTTATAGCTGGTGTCCCCATCAGAGTGCCCCCTTATATCTGGTGTCCCCATCAGAGTGCCCCCTTATAGCTGGTGTCCCCATCAGAGTGCCCCCTTATAGCTGGTGTCCCCATCAGAGTGCCCCCTTATATCTGGTGTCCCCATCAGAGTGCCCCCTTATATCTGGTGTCCCCATCAGAGTCCCCTTGCATCAGGTGTCCCCATCACAGAGCCCCCTTACATCTTAAGTGTCCCCATCAGACTGTCCCCTTACACCAAGGGGACCCCATCAGATTCCCCTTTTGCATCAGGTGTCCCCATCACAGCACCCTTTACATCAGGTGCCCCTGTCACAGATCCCCCTTACATCATGTGCCCTCATCAGAGAGCCCCCTTACATCAGGTGCCCAATCAGAGTTCCCCCTTATATCAGGTGTCCAGAGTGCCATCTTACACCAGGTGTCCTCTAGTATTAAGTGACCCCATTAGATACCCCTTTTGCATCAGGTGTCCCCATCACAGAGCCCTCTTACATCAGGTATCCCCATCACAGAGCCCCCTTACATCAGGTGTCCCCATCAGAGAACCCCCTTACATCAGGTGTCCCCATCACAGAACCCCCTTATATCAGGTGTCCCCATCACAGAGCCCTCTTACATCAGGTGTCCCCATCACAGAGCCCCCTTATATCAGGTGTCCCCATCACAGAGCCCTCTTACATCAGGTATCCCCATCACAGAGCCCCCTTACATCAGGTGTCCCCATCAGAGAACCCCCTTACATCAGGTGTCCCCATCACAGAACCCCCTTATATCAGGTGTCCCCATCACAGAGCCCCCTTACATCAGGTGTCCCCATCACAGAGCCCCCTTACATCAGGTGTCCCCATCACAGAGCCCCCTTACATCATATGTCCCCATCACAGAGCCCCCTTACATCAGGTGTCCCCATCACAGAGCCCCCTTACATCAGGTGTCCCCATCACAGAGCCCCCTTACATCATATGTCACCATCACAGAGCCCCCTTACATCAGGTGTCCCCATCACAGAGCCCCTTACATCATATGTCACCATCACAGAGCCCCCTTACATCAGGTGTCCCCATCACAGAACCCCCTTACATCATTTGTCCCCATCACAGAGCCCCCTTACATCAGGTGTCCCCATCACAGAGCCCCCTTACATCAGGTGCCCCTATCAGAGAACCCCCTTACATCAGGTGTCCCCATCACAGAGCCCCCTTACATGGAGGTGTCCCCATCAGAGAACCCTTTTACATGGAGGTGTCCCCATCACAGAACCCCCTTTCATTAGGTTTACGCACCACAGAGCCCCCTTACATCAGGTGTCCCCATCACAGAGCCCCCTTACATCAGAGTGTCCCCATCACAGAGCCCCCTTACATCAGAGTGTCCCCATCACAGAGCCCCCTTACATCAGAGTGTCCCCATCACAGAGCCCCCTTACATCAGAGTGTCCCCATCACAGAGCCCCCTTACATCAGAGTGTCCCCATCACAGAGCCCCCTTACATCAGAGTGTCCCCATCACAGAGCCCCCTTACATCAGAGTGTCCCCATCACAGAGCCCCCTTACATCAGAGTGTCCCCATCACAGAACCCCCTTACATCAGAGTGTCCCCATCACAGAGCCTCCTTACATCAGAGTGTCCCCATCACAGAGCCCCCTTACATCAGAGTGTCCCCATCACAGAGCCCCCTTACATCAGAGTGTCCCCATCACAGAGCCCCCTTACATCAGAGTGTCCCCATCACAGAGCCCCCTTACATCAGAGTGTCCCCATCACAGAGCCCCCTTACATCAGAGTGTCCCCATCACAGAGCCCCCTTACATCAGAGTGTCCCCATCACAGAGCCTCCTTACATCAGAGTGTCACCATCACAGAGCCCCCTTATATCAGGTGTCCCCATCACAGAGCCCCCTTTACATCAAGTGTCATTGGTTGTTAGGACGTGGGCAGTCCTAACAACCAATCACTGTAAAGGAGGTGGGAACCTGCACCAGGGACGGTCTGTCTGGCAGTCCATATAGAACTGTCCCTCGGTCCAGGTGTGGTCTTTGCTCCACTTATCAGTGGTGCCTAATCTCAGCTTTGTGCACACAGACCTCTTGTGTTTATCTTTTCTACACCCAGGAGAAGATTTCTGGGACACATAACTCTTCTGTTTGGCAATCAGTGGGGTAGATTCAGGTAGCTACGCTATAAGTTACGGCGGCGCAGCGTAGTGTATTTACGCTACGCCTCCGCAACTTACAGGAGCAAGTGCAGTATTCACAAAGCACTTGCTCCGTAAGTCGCAGCGGCGTAGCGTAAATGGGGCCGGCGTAAGCGCGCGGAATTCAAATGGGGAAGGGGTAACATGTGATGACCTGACGTGATTGACGTGATTTACGAACGGCGCATGCGCCGTCCGTGTACATATCCTAGTGTGCATTGCTTCCAAGTACGGCGTAACGACGTATTGGTTTCGACGTGAACGTAAATTACTTCCAGCCCGATTCGTGAACGACTTGCGCAAACAACGTAAATAATTAAAATTTCGAAGTGATAACGACGTCCATACTTAACATTGGCTGCGCCCCCTAATAGCAGGAGCAGCCTTACGCCGAAAAAGCCTTAACGCAAACGACGTAAAAAACGAACGCCGGGCGCACGTACGTTTGTGAATCGGCGTATCTAGGAAATTAGCATATTCTACGCCGACAACAACGGAAGCGCCCCAGTGTGTTTTAAAGCCAATGACATGCACAGTAATCAATGTTTTCTAATCACCTTCATTCACACATTGCATTCGATACATTAAAGCAGCATGCATTTATATACACTGGGACACATTAAAGCAGCATGCATTTATATACACTGGGACACATTAAAGCAGCATGCATTTATATACACTGGAATACATTAAAGCAGCATGCATTTATATACACTGGAAAACATTAAAGCAGCATGCATTTATATACACTGGGACACATTAAAGCAGCATGCATTTATATACACTGGGACGCATTAAAGCAGCATGCATTTATATACACTGGGACACATTAAAGCAGCATGCATTTATATACACTGGGACGCATTAAAGCAGCATGCATTTATATACACTGGAAAACATTAAAGCAGCATGCATTTATATACACTGGAAAACATTAAAGCCGCATGCATTTATATACACTGGGACATAATAAAGCAGCATGCATTTATATACACTGGGATGCATTAAAGCAGCATGCATTTATATACACTGGGATACATTAAAGCAGCATGCATTTATATACACTGGGACACATTAAAGCAGCATGCATTTATATACACTGGGACACATTAAAGCAGCATGCATTTATATACACTGGGATGTGCAGAAACACAACAGAACGCACAGAAATGCTGGAAATAAACAAAACAAAATGTTCCTGAGTGTGTATCCTGCATGCCATGTGCTGTGTTTGTTTTCCCCCATGGCAGCACCTTGTGAACAGGCATTATTCTGGGCTATTAGTAGTTTTAGCAAGTAATTACCATTAGCAGCTGCATGTGTGCTGGGGGTAATGCTGAGGGCAGAGGCTGGCTGCCCCTGGGGAGTAGTGTCACCAGGCTAGCACAATGCAGTGTGTGGCTGATGAAGGATGTGCTATGAGATGGAATGCTGACGGCTATTCATTGCTCAGGGACCGTTCTGCAGCAAATCACAATTTTTGTTTTTAATCTCTCAAATATAGTTGTGTTAACCTCTTCAGCTCCGGAAGGTTTACCATGACCGGGCCATTTTTTGCGATACGGCACTGTGTTACTTTAACTGATAATTGCGCGGTCATGCGATGCTGTACCCAAATAAATTGTATGTCCTTTTTCCCCACAAATAGCGCTTTCTTTTGGTGGTATTTGATCATCTTTTTCGTGCTCTGAACAAAAAAAGACAAACAATTAAAAAAAACAAAAAAAAATGATATTTTTTACTTTCTGCTATAAAACACATCCAATAAATAATAATAATAAAAGAAAATCTACCAATATGTATTCTGCTACATATTTTTGGTGAACAAAAATTCCAATAAGCGTGTATTGATTGGTTTGTGCAAAAGTTATAGCGTCTACAAACTATGGGACATTTTTATGGAATTTTCACTTATTTATTTATTTATTTATTTTTACTAGTTATGGCGGTGATCAGCGACTTATAGCGGGACTGCGACATTGCGACGGACAAATTGGACCCTTTGGAACTTTTGACACTATGCACTGTCACTGTATTAATGACACTGGCAGGGAAGAGGTTAACATCAGGGGCAATCAGAGGTTTAGATGTGTACCCTGGGAGTGCTTTCTAACTGAGGGGGGGGGGCTTGTACTGTAAGAAGACAGAGATCTGTGTCCCTGCTTTGCAGAGACACAAGATTTCTGTCTTCTCCTGTCACAGAACGGTAATCTACCTTGTTTACAATGGAAAAAGGTGGGCTCAGTGCCACCCACATGTGTGACATTAGCAAATTAATATTCGCTAATGTCTTCCTGCTTTTCCTCCCGCCAATCGGGAAGCTGGTCCTGAGACCCGATTGGCCGGGAGTCTTATGACTCCCAGCCAATCGGGTCTCAGGACCCGCTTCCTTTTTGGCCGGGAGGAGAAGCAATGGCCCCCCGGTAGCAACAGCCTCTTCTAGGAGCCCTACCCCAGATTCAGCAGTGCACCACCATCTCCTTTCGCACCTCTACCACAGCATAAGGTAAGGCCATGGATCGGGCGGGGGGTGTAGCGCAAGCGGGTTACCGCCTATCGAGCGTCGCTGCCGCTTCTGTTCTTCTTATCTGTTTGCCTAGAGATACTTCTGTCTCTTCAGAGGTGCTGCATCTGTTGCATTGAGATCAGCGGAAAGTTACCCTGAATGCTCTAATTTAACTTTTTGCTGTCCTGCATAGACATTTAACCGCTTAAGGACTGCCAAAAGATCATTTATGTCGACAGAATGGCACAGCTGGGCAAATGGGCGTACAGGTACGCCCCCTTTAATTTTCCGCTGTGTGGTCGCAGCGCAGTGCCGAATCGCAAAAAGTGGCCTGGTCTTTGGCCAGCCAAATGGGCCGGGCTTAAGTGGTTAAGAAGACACAACACTTATTTCGCCATATACCCCATTACTACAGTAAAAGTTTAGAACACTCCAGCTGGGCAGTAAGGTGGTTTGGTGTAATCAGCACTGTGGCTTTATTGTGTTTACAGAACTTCTATTGCCACTGAGGTCTATGGCTACCTAGAGTTTTCTCTGGTGGTTTCAGTTTCCTCCCAAAATGATACCAATAGACTAACTGAAAGGCAGCGTGTGAGATATTACACCTTTCCTGGGCTCTCACTGGTTTATTACCAAAACACCCTTTCTCTGCCACAGTAACAAATCAGTTGGATGGTTCTGCTGGATCTCATGAAGATGGAAACCACTATCATTCTTCTCAATTTAAAGGAAATGTGTTATATGAAACATGGAGACTGGTGGAGAGGAAAATTCTGATTCTTAATTTTTTTCCTTCTCCTTTTTTTTTTTCTCTCTTTTTCTTTTTGTTTGTGTTTTGTTGCTGTTCTTGTTTTTTTTGGATGCCCTTCCCGGGATTCCGGGTGGGGGCAAAAAAGATATGAATGAAAGAGATATATGCCTGACTCTGACCAAAAGGTAACAGGGGATGTATAATAATAAGTAGGATTGTGATTGTCTGGTTGTATTATTGTTTTTGTATTATGTATTGTATTATTTTGTTTTAAAATAAAAAAAGAAATTAATCAAAAAAAAAGAAACATGGAGACTGCCATTGATGATAACCTATGCAAACGTTTGGATGCCATGCTGCCCATCTCTGTTTGAGCTACTAACTCAAAAAAACAGACAGTATACAAATAAGGATTTCACACTTTATTCTGCCCTCTTTGTAAAATGTTTTCTTTTTGCAAATTAGTCACCCAAAAAAGATTGAAGCCAGAGGGTCAGCATAATAGACAAGCATCTAGAAGTGTGTCAGGTTGCTTATCGTAGTAGCAGAGGGACAAACCACTTCTAGGAAAACATTTCAAGTTGGATTACATGACCAAGCCCCACTTTAGAAGACAAGATATGTTACTTACCTAGATTCCACCATTATGAGGCTGTACAGTCTTATGCCGCGTACACATGATCGGATTTTTCTTCGGAAAAACCTTGGATGGTTTTTCCAAACGGAATTCTGCTCAAGCTTGGCTTGAATACACACGGTCACACAAAAGTTCTCTGAACTTTCGTCCATCAAGAACGCGGTGACGTACAACACTACGACGAGCCGAGAAAATTAAGTTCATTGCTTCCGATTTGGGTGGCCTCGATACCGATACTAGTGATACCAAGCATTTGCGCGAGTACTTGTACTCACGCAAATGCTGCCCATGCCCTGTCCGATACTTGTCTATTGACAAGAGAGCGACGGGTGGAGAGAGGGGCGGGGGGGGGGGCGGAGAGCAGAGCGGGTAACAAGCGGCTGTAATAAGTTCTGTCTTCTCTCATGTCACGTGGTTCCCGGTGGCCCCTCCTCTCCTCTCGTTGTATGCTTGCGACATCATCTGGGATGGACGAGAGGAGAGGAAAGGAGGGGCCGCCGGGGAATAGCGCAACATGATAGAGGACAGTAAGAACTTATTACAAATGTGAGCCGCTTCCTGCGCTACTCTGCATTAAAGGAAACTGAAAGGAAAGTGTTCCCTGCTGTGCCCTGCCATGCCTAGTACCCTGATGTGCCCAGTGCCCTGCCGTGTCCAGTACCCTAATGTGCCCAGTACCCTGTGCCCTGCCATGCCTAGTACCCTGATGTGCCCAGTACCCTGTCATGCCTAGTACCCTGATGTGCCCAGTACCCTGCCATGCCTAGTACCCTGATGTGCCCAGTACCCTGATGTGCCCAGTACCCTGTGCCCTGCTGTGCCCAGTACCCTGATGTGCCCCATACCCTGTGACCTGCCGTGCCCAAGTACCCTGATGTGCCCAGTACCCCGCTGTGCCCTGATGTGCCCGGTACCCTGTGCCCTGCTGTGCCCAGTACCCTGATGTGCACCATACCCTGTGCCCATTGACCACCAATGTAAGAGACATTCTTAAATTTGAAAACTGTCACATGACATTAAAAAAAAGTATCGGTAATCGGTATCGGCGAGTGCATGAAAAAAAGTATCGGTACTTGTACTCGGTCCTAAAAAAGTGTTATCGGGACAACCCTACTTCCGAGCATGCGTCGAATTGTTTCCGAGAATGCGTCGGAATTTTGCGCGTCAGAATTGCTACAGACGATCAGATTTTTTCATCTGAAAATTTGAGAACTAGCTCTCAATCTTTTGTTGGCGGAAATTCGGACAGCAAAAGTCTGATGGAGCATACAGACGGTCGGAATTTCCGTTCAAAAGCTCACATCGGACTTTTTTGGAATTTCCGATCGTGTGTACGGGGAAAAAGATTTCATCCATCAGTTGGTGTTCATGTGTCCTTTATTTAACCACTTAAGCCCCGGACCATTATGCAGCCAAAAGACCGGGCCACTTTTTGCGATTCGGCACTGAGTCGCTTTAACTGACAATTGCGCGGTCGTGCGATGTGGCTCCCAAACAGAATTGGCGTCCTTTTTTCCCCCACAAATAGAGCTTTCTTTTGGTCGTATTTGATCACTTCTCTGGTTTTTATTTTTTTGCACTATAAACTAAAATAGAGCGACAATTTAAAAAAAAATCAATAATTTTTACTTTTTGCTATAATAAATATCCCCAAAAAAATATATATAAAAAACTTTTTTTTCCTCAGTTTTGGCCGATACGTATTCTTCCACATATTTTTGGTAAAAGAAATCGCAATAAGCGTTTATTGATCGGTTTGCGCAAAAGTTATAGTGACCACCGCTTCCGATAACAGTATGTGGTGATCACTGTCATTATCACTAGGCATAGCGGGGAGATGCTTGCTACATCAGCATCTCCCCGTTCTTCCTTACCATGAGACGATCGCGGGTATCCCAGCGGCGATCGAGTTCGCTGGACACGTGGTCGGGCTCACGGAGCGGCAGCGCGCGTGCGTCCACAATGCCGTGCTCTTAAAGGGGACGTATTTATACGTCCTTCTGCCTGTCCGTGCCATGCTGCCGATGTATATAGTTGTGCGCTGGTCGGCAAGCAGTTAAACTCTGTGGCCCGGATTCAGAAAGATGGGCGTATCTCCGATACGTTACGCCGCTGTAACTTTGGGCGCAAGTTCCGTATGCAGAAAGAACTTGCGCCCTTAGTTACGGCGGCGTAACGTATGTGTAGCGGCGTAAGCCCGCCTAATTCAAATGGGGATGTTGGGCGCGTGTTTTATTAAAATTTCACTTGACCCCGCGTTTTTGACGTTTTTTTGGAACGGCGCATGCGCCGTCTGTAAAATATCCGAGTGTAAAAACTCGGTGCAGGAACGACGGCCATACTTAACATTAGCTACACCTCATATAGCAGGGGTAACTATACGCCGAAAAAAGCCCAACGTAAACGACGTAAAAAAATCTGCCGGCGGGACGTACGTTTAAGAATCAGCGTAAATACTTAATTAGCATATTCCTCGCGTAACTATATGGAAGCGCCACCTAGCGGCCTAAGATACGACGGTGTAAGACACTTACACCAGTCGGATCTTAGGGAAATCTATGCGTAACTGATTCTCTGAATCAGGTGCATAGATACGACGGCCCGCACTCAGAGATACGACGGCGTATCAGGAGATACGCCGTCGTATCTCCTATCTGAATCTGGGCCCATATTTTTTATCACCTGTGGTTATCTGTGGTTAGAAGTAAACCTTGTGGGTAACATGGAGGTAATAAGTAGATGATGATGACAAAGGTTTGAATGATCTCTTTCTGTAACCTTGTGTTGTGGGCCCCTTTGGGCACTCATCCCTTTGTTATTGCAAATGTTTTTTGTTTATTGTTTTTTTATGTAAGTATGTACTCCTCCTTTATTTCATAAAACCTTTGTGGTAAAAAAAGGAGATGTTTCTCTGTAGAGCATTCTTGCACTTGGTTGACACAGTTGTTGTCATACTCCTTTGACCTTTCACATTAGCAAGCAGTGTTCCAGTAATCAGCCTTAGCAGTTCTAGGAAGGTTTTGTGTTTTTTATTGTATTTTTCTTAGGCCGGCCATACATGTAGGTTTCCCCTCAGACAGTGTTGACAGGGGAATCCCTCCCATGAGCCATTGCATTCTCCCGGCTGGTAGGGGCTGGTTGGCTGAAGTCGTCCCACCTGGAGAAACTGGCTGGTTGTACCCAAGTTTAACGATCGATCAACTTGTAAAATTCTTTCTGCCCTTACATGATCGGAATCACTTATGGCCTTAGACTACCTAGAAATTGGTAACAGTTTTAAAACAATGATACCAGCATACCTTGAGAGTTGTTTATTAGCAAAAATTGCCATGATTGCTTGGGTGGCAAAAATTTATTGTGTGTATTTTTTGGTACAAAATTATAGTACAAGTACATTTTTGTCACCTATTCTTTTTTTGGCAATGGGGTCAATTCACTAAGACCCCTTTCACACTGAATCGTTTTTACAGCGTTTTAGCGTTAAAGCGGGAGTTCACCCAATTATATATTTTTTTATCTTTTCCCCTTAGATGGATGCTCGTTTTGTCTAGGGCAGGGGTAGTGAATTAAAATTCACGGGGGTCCGGTCGGAAAAAAATTCTTAAAGCGGAGGTCCGAATGTCATATTGGTGCTATGATGCCACATGATATCCTCCACTTCACAGCGCCCCCCCCACCACACACATGCACACACCTTTAAGACCCACACACCATCGAAATCGACATAAAAATCTCAAAATACATTTCTTTCATTTTTATGCAGCACGGATCAGTTGCGGTGCATAGAAACAGAATGCATTTTGCACCACACTGCTCAGCACGCAGGGGCGCTGTTTCAATGTGAACAGGACAAATAGAAAATAGAGACCTGTGTTTTGCCAGTGCAGAAATCATAGAACCCCTTTTACATCAGTGTCCTCAGCCCCCCCCCCCCCTTACATCACATCCCCCTGCCTCATCACAAACCCCCCATTACAGACTGACCCCCCAAATCACAGATCCCCCATCCCAGACTGACCCCCCAAATCACAGACCCCCATCACATACCGATCCCCCCCCCAATCACAGATGGACACCCCCAGCACAGACTGATTCCCCACAATCACAGATGGACCCCCCAATCACAGACTGAACCCCCACAATCACAGATCCCCCTATCACAGGCTAACCCCCCAAATCAGATCCCCCAAATCAGACCCCCTATCACAGACTGATCCCCCAATCACAGATGGACCCCCCCCAATCACAGATGGACCCCCCACAATCACAGACCACCCCATCACAGACTGAACCCCCCCCCACAATCACAACCCCCCCCAAATCAGACCCCACATCAGACTGATCCCCCTCCCCAATTACAAACTGAACCCCCCACAATCACAGAACACCCCATCACAGACTGAACCCCCCACAAACACAAATCCCCCTATCACAGACTGACCCCCCAAATCAGACCCCCTATAACAGACTGACCCCCCAAATCAGACCCCCTATAACAGACTGACCCCCCAAATTCACAGACCACCCCATCACAGACTGACCCCCCCCCCAATCACAGACTGAACCCCCCACAATCACAGAACACCCCATCACAGACTGAACCCCCCACAAACACAGATCCCCCCATCACAGACTGACCCCCCAAATCAGACCCCCTATAACAGACTGACCCCCCAAATCAGACCTATAACAGACTGACCCCCCAAATTCACAGACCACCCCATCACAGACTGACCCCCCCCAATCACAGACTGAACCCCCCCAATCACAGACCCCACTATCATAGACTGATCCCCCCCCACAATCACAGACTGAACCCCCCCCACACAATCACAGACCTCCCCAATTACAGACCACCCCATCACAGACTGAACCCCCCCACAATCACAGATCCCCCCCTATCACAGACTGACCCACCAATCACAGACTGACCCCCCAAATCACAGACCTCCTATCACAGACTGACCCCCCCAAATCAGACTTAACTCCCCCCCTAATTACAAACTGAACCCCCCCACCCACAATCACAGAACACCCCATCTTAGACTGAACCCCCCACAATCACAGATCTCCCTATCACAGACTGACCCCCCCAAATCAGACCCCCTATCACAGACTGACCCACCAATCAGACGGACCCCCCAAATTCACAGACCCCCCCATCACAGACTGAACAACCCCCTCCCTACAATTACAGACCCCCCATCGCAGACTGACTCCCCCCCATCACAATCCTCTCAATAGTAAACCCCTGTCCTGTCCTGCACAGCACAACACTCCCCGTCCCCACAGAAAACCTACCTTATTCACACAGGACATGGAGCGTGGCCACTCTGGACAATGGGCGGGACCTTTCCCCTTAAAAGCGAGTGATTTGTTGCTGGGACCGACCCGCTGCCTAGCAACCAATCACCCACTTTTTAACTTAAAAAGTCCCGCCCATTGTCCAGCGCGGTCGTGATTAATGCTTGTGTGAATAAGGCAGACAGGCAGTGTGGGGAGGGGGGAGTGCAGAGAGACGGCACAGACCTGCTGCGCCTGCCATGCTGTGTATATAGCGGCATCGGCAGGCGGGCGAGCCGGCCACAGAGACACACAGGCGAGGCTGCGGTCCGGGTAGAATGGCCACTGGGGCCGGAACCGGACCGCGGTCCGCCATTTAGCGACGCCCGGTCTAGGGGAATCGGCTATTTGTTTTAAAATATGATCCGTACTTACCGTTTTCGAGATGCATCTTCTCCGTCGCTTCCGGGTATGGGTCTTCGGGAGCGGGCG
Source organism: Rana temporaria (assembly GCF_905171775.1). Lineage (NCBI taxonomy): Eukaryota > Metazoa > Chordata > Amphibia > Anura > Ranidae > Rana > Rana temporaria. Next base: position 88,786,856 of record NC_053490.1, read on the forward strand.
TTCCTTCTTGACTGACAGTCTTCCGAGAGGCTTCCGACGGTTGCATCCATCGCGTCACTAGTAGCCGAAAGAAGCCGAACGTCGGTGCGGCTCTATACTGCGCCTGCGCACCGACGTTCGGCTTCTTTCGAAAAATCGTGACGCGATGGATGCGACCGTCGGAAGACTCTCGGAAGACTGTCAATCAAAATAGGAACGCCCAGTCCCGCAGCCCATACCCGGAAGCGGCGGAGAAGATGCATCTCGTAAACGGTACGGATCATATTTTATTAAAAAATAAAAACCGCAGAGGTGATCAAATACAAATACCAAAAGAAAGTTCTATTTGTGGGGAAAAAAAGGACGTCAATTTTGTTTGGGTGCCACGTTGCACGACCGCGCAATTGTCAGTCAAAGCAACGCAGTGCCGAATCACAAAAGGTGCTCTGGTAAGGAAGGGGGTAAGTTCTTCCGGGGCTGAAGTGGTTAAACAACCTAGCTTGGCTGGGTTCACATATATGCGAATTGGATGAGAGTTTCTGGGTCTGATTGAGAATTTGGGTCCGATTGAGGTGTGAATCTGGTTTAGCTCTGCATAGAAACTAATTAGCTTCCAGTTAATGGAACTAGCTGAACTTAGAACCTGATTGGCTACCGTGAACAGCTGCACCAGATTGTGACCGACTCTACTTCTACACTCAATGTTGTATGATGATCTTAACCTCAAAGACACTTGGGGCTAGATTCAGATAGGTTAGCGGATCTTTAGATCCGCGTAACCAATCTGATTTACGTTACGCCGCCGCAAGTTTTTGAGGCAAGTGCTTTATTCAGAAAGCACTTGCCTCTAAAGTTGTGGCGGCGTATCGTAAATCCCCCGGCGGAATTCAAATTCCGCGGCTAGGGGGCGTGTACAATTTAAATCAGGCACGTCCCCGTGCCGATCGAAGAGCGCATGTGCCGTCCGCAAATTTTCCCAGCGTGCATTGCTCCAAATGACGTCGCAAGGACGTCATTGGTTTCGACGTTAACGTAAATTACGTCCGGCCGTATTTGCGAACGACTTACGCAAACTACGGAAAAAATTCAAAACTCTGCACGGGAACGACGGCCATACTTAACATAGGATACGCCGCACTTACCCCTCCTATAGCAGGGGTAACTTTCCGCCGGAAAAAGCCGAATGCAAACGACGTATTTGAATCGGCGTAAATGCTCATTTGCATATTCGACACGTAAAAGATACGGAAGCGCCACCTAGCAGCCGGCCTGGAATTGCAGCCTAAGATCCGACGGTGTAAGTCACTTACACCTGTCGGATCTTAGGGATATCTATGCGTAACCTGATTCTATGAATCAGGCGCATACAGTAGATACGACGGCCGGACTCAGAGATACGACGGCGTATCAGGAGAAATACGCCGTCGTATGTTCTTTCTGAATCCGGCCCTTACACTTCACTGTAGCTTACAAACCAGTTCAATTTTCTTCTTCTGGAAGAGCACCAAAAGTTCCCCACTTCTGTGACTAATATAAAAAACAACTGGTGACTGACAGCATTCCCAATCACATCCCAGCTCATGCTTTTCGCGAAAGTTACAACACATTCTAATTTAATCAGACATTAATGACAAGAGATGAGTGACACTGCATGCAAATACCCTTTGTTCCTGGAAATATGTAGCACATATATATCTTAGAAAGCACCGCATGGACTTTCACAGTCTTTGTCCAGCAAGTGACAACAGCTGACAACTTTACCTTGCATGGTATGTAAGAACACATTGACTGGGGGTCCGCTGTGGGATCTTATTCCAGATGGGAAAGCACTCGCAACAAATGGCTCACACAAACCAGCCAGTGGGCGCGCTATTTCTGCACACAGGAAGTGATACAGTTGCAGACAGATAAATATAACTGCGAGAGGTAATACGACTAGACAAGATGACATATGGAAGCGACCACAGATTATACACCATCACACTATTAATCCAGTATTTGATATGTTCACTCCGCATTCAGGGCATTCCATTTCTAGGAAGGAGACCACGATGGTGTTTATGGTTTCAGAAAATCAAAATTCAAGAAGCACTTTCTTCAGCCATACTGTGGCCAGAATATTTCCAGGTCTGCTGGGTTTATTCTTTGGTATAATTGCTAATGGTTCAGACCACCAAACACTATTTTGGTTTTGGGTAGGTGCTGGTTTATTCAATGCCTCAGTGATAAGTAATCCACCTGGGAGTTCTTGGGCCAGATTCACGTAGCGCAGCGGATCTATAGATCCGCTCGATCTACGTGAATTAAGATCCGCTCCCGCAAGTTTAGGAGGCAAGTGGCTAATTCACAAACAACTTACCTCCAAACTTGCGACGGCGGATCCTAACTCCCCCGGCGGAATTCAAATTCCGCGGCTAGGGGAGTGTACTATTTAAATCAGGCGCATTCCTGCGCCGATTTAAATGCGCAGGCGCCGTCCGCGAAATTTCAAATTCAAATTCGACGCGGGAACGCCGGCTATACTTAACATTGGCTGCGCCTGATAAAAGAAGGGGTAAGTATACGACGGGTACGCCGCTACGGAAACGTCGTAAGAAGACTGCGTCGGGTCCGCGTACGTTCATGAATTTGCGTATCTCGCTGATTTACATATTATTTATCGTAAATCAGCGGGAACGCCCCCCGGCGCCATTTTTAAATTTAAAAATAGATCCGACAGTGTAACACTGTCGGATCTAGCCCTATCTATGCGTAACTGATTCTATGAATCAGACGCATAGATAGGACCAGTTTAAGTCAGAGATACGATGGTGTATCTGTAGATACACCGTCGTATCTCTTTGTGAATCTGGCCCCTTGGCTCCATTCAGCTAATGAGCCTAATTTCTCATGCAGAAGAGAGGGGAACCCAAATACTATAAAATAAATACAATTTTAGTGGAAAGAGTGGGTCAGCCATGGGGAGGGTGTAGCGTGTGGGTGGAGCTGGGAACACAGATGCAGGAATATCATTTCTGAAGGCCCTCAGATACGCTAGATTACCAAAAGTATTGGGATGTCTGCCTTTACACTCACATGAACTTTATTGGCATTCCAGTCTTCTAGCCAGATTCAGAGACGTTTACGCCGGCGTATCAGTAGATACGCCGTCGTAACTCTGAATCTACACCGTCGTAAATTTAAGCGTATTCTGGAAACCAGATACGCTTAAATTATGCTACGATACGAGCGGCGTAAGTCTCCTACGTCGTCGTAACTTAGGGTGCATATTTATGCTGGCCGCTAGGTGGCACTTCCGTTGATTTCGGCGTAGAACATGCAAACGAGCTAGATACGCCGATTCAGAAACGTACGTGCGCCCGGCGCATTTTTTTACGTCGTTTACGTAAGGCTTTTTCCGGTGTAAAGTTAGTCGAACAAATAGCTGGCCTAGCCAATGTTAAGTATGGACGTCGTTCCCGCGTCAAATTTTAAAATTTTTACATCGTTTGCGTAAGTCGTTAGTGAATGGGGCTGGACGTAATTTACTTTCACGTCGAAACCAATACGTCCTTGCGGCGTACTTTGGAGCAATGCACACTGGGATATGTCCACGGACGGCGCATGCGCCGTTCGTTAAAAACGTCAATCACGTCGGGTCACGAGTCATTAACATAAAACACGCCCCCCTGTTCCTCATTTGAATTAGGCGCGCTTAGGCCGGCCCATTTACGCTACGCCGCCGTAACTTAGGAGGCAAGTGCTTTGTGAATACAGCACTTGCCTCTCTGACTTACGGCGGCGTAGCGTATATGCGATACGCTACGCTGCCTCAAAGTTAAGCCAGTCTTTCTGAATCTGGCTATTAGTCTGTAGGGTTCAATATTGAGTTAGCCCACCCTTTGCAGCTTCTCGTCCACATCAGTGCCTGACCTCACAAATGCGCTTCTGGAAGAATGGTCAAACATTCCCACAGACACACTCCTAAACCTTGTGGACAGCCTTCCCAGAAGAGTTGAAGCTATTATATATGCAAAGGGTGGGCCAACTCAATATTGAACCCTACGGACTAAGACTGGGATGCCATAAAGCTCATGTTTGTGTAAAGGCAGGTGTCCCAAAACTTTTGGTAATATATTGTATAAGAATTCAGTGGGATAACGTAACCAGTCATCTCTTAAAAACAGCTGCCATGTACCATTTGTTTTGCCTAAACCATGGGTGATTAGTGTAAAATATTTTTCTAGAACCTTTCCTAGTTTCTATGACTGTATTAAAATCAGCAATCATTAGACAACATTTTTGCACAATACAAATATTTGTGGTACAATCTTGCAACAATTTATCTGCATAAGGAATACACACTATTATGCTGAAGAACTTAGGGATACTGGCCCAGATTCAAGAAGCAATTGCGCCTGTGTAACCATAGATGACCGCTAGGGGGCGCTCCCATTGTGCTCAGTGTATAGTATGCAAATTGCATACTAACACCGATTCACAACGTTGCGCCAGCCCTGCGTACGCAATTTACGTAGTTTGCGTACGTCGGGTTTCGCGTAAGGTTGCACATCCTAATAGCACACGCAGCCAATGCTAAAGGATACCCGTCGTTCCCGCGTCACGATATTTGAAATCTACGTCGTTTGCGTAAGTGATTCGTGAATGGCGCTGGACGCCATTCACGTTCACTTTGAAGCAAATGACGTCCTTGCGACGTCATTTGCCGCAATGCACGTCGGGAAAGTTTCCCGACGGAGCATGCGCTCTACGCTCGGCGCGGGAGCGCGCCTAATTTAAATGATTCTCGCCCCCTACGGGATCATTTACATTAGGCGCCCCTACGCAGGGCAAGTTTACACAGCGCACACGCAATTTACGGAGCTACTGCTCCGTGAATCGCGGGTAGCGCATTAAATTTGCGGGGGCGCAGGGCTGCCCTGCGCCTCCGCAAATAAGGGGCAAATCTTCCTGAATCCGGGCCACTGCTTTTACCATTTAACCTCCCTGGCGGTATGATTAAGTCAGGTTTTATGCCGCGTACACACCATCACTTTATGTGATGAAAAAAAACGACACTTTCTGTGAAGTAAAAAACGACGTTTTTGAAACTTCAATTTTCAAAGACGAAGTTGCCTACACACCATCGTTTTCTCACAATGATCTTGGAAAGTGAGGTTACGTTCCACCACGTTTTACCATTGAAGCTTGCTTCTGGGCATGTGTGGATGAAAAAACGTCTTAGAAAACGACATTTTTTGCTACACACGGTCAATTTCTGTGAAGTAAAAAGTGCACTTCAATTTTTTTTGGTCGTTTTTTACAAGACATACAACAACGTTTTCCCCCACACACAGTCAATTAAAGTGACGTTTTTAAAAACGTCATTTTTTTTCATCACATAAAGTGATGGTGTGTACGGGGCATTAGATGCTGAAAGCGGTACAATTGTTTTGCATGGAAATTTGGCGTTTTACATTGTAGGCCTGTAATTCTTAGGAATAACTCACTTAAATCTGTCCAAACAAGAGTCTAGTAGACATCCGGGTATGATAAAGTTTGAAACACAAAATCATAAATTATAATATAATAAATAACTATAAATAATTATAACAAATAATAATGTAATTATAATAAAAATTATTCAATAATGTAATCAAATCAAAAACACAGAAATTTGCTCAGTTGCAGAATTGTCGCTGTCGTTACTTTTATTGTTTGATGACATATTTCCCCACAAATCGCTATCGCTCAATTCTGCAAGTGATTCTAATTTATTATCGCTGTTTTCTAGCTGGTCTAAAAGCACTTTTGATGTAAAGGGACACTTTTTGGTTGCTATCTACAGTTTCCAGGCAGAAAGAACAATATTTATAATATAAAATTGCATGCAGGACACTGGGCAGACCACTAGGGACTAGTGTTGCTCACGAATGTTCGTATTGCGAATATTCGGCTCGAATATGGCATATTCGAGTATTCGCGATATATTTCGAATTTCGCGGTGAATATTCGCTATTCCGAATATTCGAATTTTTTCAATTTTATTTTTAGAACAGATCACATCCTAGAGATCTCCATCGACGTCTAAAAGCATTGCTGGTATGATTAGAGACCTTGGGCCGAGTAGCTGAAGCGATCACTTTATCTTGCCGAAAAATCGCAATGCGATTATTCGGCAATCGGAATATCGCGCGATTATTTTCTCCGCCCATCAGAGCCAATCAGAGTTCTCCTACCGCAGTTGTCGAAATTCCGCAATAAATATCGCATTCGCATTTTGCGAAATTTCGATAAAATATCACGAATATTCTGAGCCAATCAGAGGGCTCCTACCGCAGTTGTCGAAATTCCGCAATAAATATCGCATTCGCATTTTGCGAAATTTCGATAAAATATCACGAATATTCTGAGCCAATCAGAGTGCTCCTACCGCAGTTGTCGAAATTTCGCAATTATTTTCGCATTCGCAATAGCGAAATTTCGCAAACATTTCATTTCGATAAAATATCACGAATATTCGAATTTAGCGAATATTTCTCGAATATTCGGCTATATATTCGTGATATATCGCGAAATCGAATATGGCGTATTCTGCTCAACACTACTAGGGACAAAGGGGATGTGTAATTATTTTATACAGTACTGTAATCTGTAGGATTACCAGGGCAGCCATCAGGAATTATTGGGCCCCTACAAATTATTATCATTTTTTTTATAAAAATAAATTATAAAAAAGGGGGGTTGCCATTCGGGACCTTTGGGCCCTTTAATAATAATACAGAAAGAAACCTCTGGGCCCTTTAATAAAAATAAATAAAAAATATATAGAATATATATAGTATAGTATATAGTATAGAATGAAGAGGGAGAGAAGGGGCTAAAAGGCCACAATTCCCTAGGTCTATGTGGTCTAGGCCATCTTTTTCGATACTGCACTGTGTTGCAATTGCACATTCGTGCGACACTGTACCTAAATAGAATAGATTTCCTTTTTTTCCCACAAATAGAACTTTCTTTTGGTGGTATTTGATCGCCTATGCGGTTTTTATTTTTTGTGTTATAAACAAAAAAGAGTGAAAGGTAGGGGGCGCTGCAGATAGTGAATAACTAAATAATCATAAATTAATACAAAAAATAATAACAATAGTGTCCAACTATAGCAAACAGTAAATAACCCCCAACTCATGAGTTTATAAATAGTAAATCAACAGAAAAAATAATAAATATTGTGCAAAAAGTCCATTGATAAAGTGCTATTGCTTAGTGAAGCTTGTGCTCGAAGGATGATTCAAATCCACTAACAAAAGGTTTCCACCTCCACCAGAATGAAAGATCACCACAAATGTGCTCAAGGATGGCACCTTACCAAAAGATGTTGACCTGTTTACTTAAAAAGAGGTCAAAAACAGCATATAACACAAGCCTTGGATTCCATGCGCGGCTCTTAATCACTTGATTCCACCACACTCCATAGGCATGAAGTAAAACAGAGAAGATAGAAAACCGCCATAGGGTAATAACGTTTTTAATAAAATTAAGTAAAATCAGACAGCGCCAAGTGGCCCCTTATTTAGTTATTCACTATCTGCAGCGCCCCCTACCTTTCACTCTATTCAATATTGTTTCAGTTTACTGAAATTTGGGGTGCAGCTCAGTAATATTATTAATATTCACATTATTAATTACCTTTTTAGTTGGCGCGAGATTTTTACCTCCCATAAACAAAAAAGGCCAACAATTTTGAAAAACAATATCTTTTTTACTTTCTGCTATAAAACACTTCGGATTAAAAAAAAAGAAAAAAATTAAATTTATTCATCAATTTAGGTCAATATGTATTCTGCTACAAGTTTTTGGTAAAAAAAATCCCAATAAGCGTATATTGATTAGTTTGCACAAAAGTTATAGCGTCTTTTTTTCTTACTAGTAATGGCGGAGGACAAATAGGACACCTAACTGACACTTTTTTATACTCTTTGGCCCCTTGCACACTGGGGCGTTTTTCATGCGGTACAGCACTAAAAATAGCGCTGCTATACCGCATGAAAAATCATGCCCTGTATTGTTCAATGTGAAAGCCCGAAGGCTTTCACATTGAAGCGGTGCGCTAGCAGGAGCGCACCAAAAGTCCTGCTAGCTGCATCTTTACCGCGGTATGTTCACCGCTCCTATACCGCGCCTTCCCATTGAAATCAATGGGAAAGCGCGGTATTAACCCTTTTTCGGCCGCTAGCGGGGGTTAAAACCTCACCGCTAGCGCCCGAATATCGCTGTAAATACGACGGTACAGCCGCGCTACAAATAGCGCGGCTATACCGTCACCGCGGCTGCACGCCTCAGTGTGAAAGCAGCCTTTGGGGACCAGTGACACCAATACAGTGATCAGTGCTAAAAAATATGCACTGTCACTATACTAATGACACTGGCAGGGAAGGGGTTAAAATCAGGGGCAATGTGTTCCCTGGGAGTGCTTTCTAACTGTGTGGGGGAAGGTTTGACTGTAGGAAGACAGAAACACAAGATCTGTCTTCCTTACTAGCAGAACGACGATCTACCTTGTTTACATAGGAAGACTACCGTTCTGCCTCTCTCAAAATGATCACCGGGTTTGGTTCCCAGTGTCCAATCACAGTGGGAGTGGGGCTCTGGTGGCACGCACCCCAGAGCCGAAGAAAAATAGATTTTGCCCTTAAGGACCACCCTGTGGCAGCAAATGTACGTGGGGCGGTCCTTACGCATTTAAACGACACTTCTAAAGTTAGCCATAGACTGATCAAAATTCAGCTAGTTTAACAGGGACTGTCCGAATTCCAATCAGCATGTGGCCATCTTTGCTTAACCTCTTGACCACTGGGCACTTAAACACCCTTCCTAACCAGACGAATTTTCAGCTTTCGGTGCTCTCACATTTTGAATGACAATTACTCAGTCATGCAACATTGTACCAATATGAAATTTCCGTCCTTTTTTTCCCACAAATAGAGCTTTCTTTTGGTGGTATTTGATCACCTGTGGGTTTTTTATTTTTTGTGATATAAATGAAAAAAGACTGAAAATTTGGTAAAAAAAATGAATTTTTCTTAATTTCTATTATAAAATATTGCAAATAAGTAATTTTTCTTCATAAATTTTGGCAAAAATGTATACTGCTACATATCGTTAGTAAAAATAACCCAAATTAGTGGATATTATTTAGTCTGGGTGAAAGTTATAGGATCTACAAGCTATGGTTCCAATCACTGAAAATTGATCAATTTGATCACACCTGATGTGCTGACAGCCTATCTCATTTCTTGAGACCCTAACAAGCCAGCAAAGTACAAATACCCCCCAAATGACCCCTTTTTAGAATGTAGACATCCCAAGGTAGTTAGTAAGAGGCATAGTTAGTTTTTTTAAGTTGTCATTTTTTCCCACAATTCTTTGCAAAATTAAGATTTTTTTTTATTTTTATTTTTTTCACACCAAATTGTCATTATAACAGGTTATTTCTCTCACATGGCATGTACATTCCACAAATGACACCCCAAAATATATTCTCCTACTCCTCCTAAGTATGGCGATACCACATGTGTGAGACTTTTACACAGCATGACCACATACAGAGGCCCAACACCGAAGTAGCAACTTCAAGCATTCTAGGAGCATAAATTACACATCTAATCTCTCAACCACCTATTACACTTTTGAAGACCCTGGAGCACCAGGACAATGGAAACGCCCACAAAGTGACCCCATTTTGGAAAGCTAACACCCCAACGTATAATCTATGAGGCATAATGAGTCTTTTGAACAGTTCATTTTTTTCCAGATGTTTTTGGAAAATGTGGAAAAAAATAAAAACGCATTTTTTTTTACAGAAAGTTGTCCATTTATAGGATATTTCCAACACATAGCATGTACATAGAAAAAATTACACCCCAAAATATATTCTGCTGCTCCTCCTGAGTATGGCGATACCACATGTGTGAGACTTTTACACAGCGTGGCCACATACAGAGGCCCAACACCGAAGTAGCAACTTCAAGCATTCTAGGAGCATAAATTACACATCTAATCTCTCAACCACCTATTACACTTTTGAAGGCCCTGGAGCACCAGGACAATGGAAACGCCCACAAAGTGACCCCATTTTGGAAAGCTAACACCCCAACGTATAATCTATGAGGCATAATGAGTCTTTTGAACAGTTCATTTTTTTCCAGATGTTTTTGGAAAATGTGGAAAAAAATAAAAACGCATTTTTTTTTACAGAAAGTTGTCCATTTATAGGATATTTCCAACACATAGCATGTACATAGAAAAAATTACACCCCAAAATATATTCTGCTGCTCCTCCTGAGTATGGCGATACCACATGTGTGAGACTTTTACACAGCGTGGCCACATACAGAGGCCCAACACCGAAGTAGCAACTTCAAGCATTCTAGGAGCATAAATTACACATCTAATCTCTCAACCACCTATTACACTTTTGAAGGCCCTGGAGCACCAGGACAATGGAAACGCCCACAAAGTGACCCCATTTTGGAAAGCTAACACCCCAACGTATAATCTATGAGGCATAATGAGTCTTTTGAACAGTTCATTTTTTTCCAGATGTTTTTGGAAAATGTGGAAAAAAATAAAAACGCATTTTTTTTTACAGAAAGTTGTCCATTTATAGGATATTTCCAACACATAGCATGTACATAGAAAAAATTACACCCCAAAATATATTCTGCTGCTCCTCCTGAGTATGGCGATACCACATGTGTGAGACTTTTACACAGCGTGGCCACATACAGAGGCCCAACACCGAAGTAGCAACTTCAAGCATTCTAGGAGCATAAATTACACATCTAATCTCTCAACCACCTATTACACTTTTGAAGGCCCTGGAGCACCAGGACAATGGAAACGCCCACAAAGTGACCCCATTTTGGAAAGCTAACACCCCAACGTATAATCTATGAGGCATAATGAGTCTTTTGAACAGTTCATTTTTTTCCAGATGTTTTTGGAAAATGTGGAAAAAAATAAAAACGCATTTTTTTTTACAGAAAGTTGTCCATTTATAGGATATTTCCAACACATAGCATGTACATAGAAAAAATTACACCCCAAAATATATTCTGCTGCTCCTCCTGAGTATGGCGATACCACATGTGTGAGACTTTTACACAGCGTGGCCACATACAGAGGCCCAACATCCAAGAAGAACCATCAAGTGTTCTAGGGACATAAATTACGCATTTAATTTCCTTACAATCTATCCCATTTTTGAAGGCCCTTCATATTTATAGCATATACATACCAAAAATTACACCCTAAAATACATTTTGCTGAGTAATGGGTAAACAAAATATTACCTGTGGTTTTAGTAGTCCAGTTGTCCACAGGAGGAGAGCCCTGATCCAGGCAGCAGGCAGGGACGTGGTCAGCGTCGGTGAATGGAATTGTCCAGGCAGAAATATTGTCCATAGTCAGTACTGGCAGGGTTACAGTCCAGGGTCAGTGCAAGTAGAGACATTGCCAGCAGTGCCAAAATATTGGTCCTGGTAGTAAGCAGGAACATGGTCCAAGTAGCAGGCCAGGAAAGAAGGGGGACAGGGGTAGAGGCTTCTCCCACCCAAATCTCTTTGAAGCCTCCGGGCAACCAGACCCTAATCCGGGAATGAGAAAACTAAAAAACTAGTTTTTTCATCCAGAAAAACAATTCTGGAGCCCCTCACATATGTGAGACCCCTGTGTTCCCACTAGCATAGCAGGGTAAAAGATCAATCCAAGGGGCAGGCAAAAAGCGTGGTCAAACAGTCCAGGGTCAGTTCCAGAGCGGGCAGAAGTAGGTACAGTTTAGTGTTGGACAGAAGAGTAGTCGTATAACAAGCCAGGGTCGGTTCCGGAGCAGGCAGAGGTAGGTACAGTTTAGCGTTGGACAGAAGAGTAGTCGTATAACAAGCCAGGGTCGGTTCCGGAGCAGGCAGAGGTAGGTACAGTTTATCGTTAGGCAGAAGAGTAGTCGTATAACAAGCCAGGGTCAGTTCTGGAGCAGGCAGCGGTATGTACAGTGGCATAAGAGGTGTGGCGGTAAATGACAATTACGTTTACCATACTTTCCTAATAATTTAGAAAAGAATGGTAACGGCGGAAACATTGATTGAAACAAAGGCCTGGTTGGGAAGGACAGTCAGGGCAATAATATGTAGTGTCTCTTCTAGTTCCTGCTTTGGTGCACACACGGCATCTCTTCTGACGTTTTCGGCCTGATTCATGGGGGGGGATTTTCTCAATATAGTGTCGTTCATGGAGTCTGCTCACGCAATCAGAGCGAATGACATCTGGTGAATCTTCAGGGTACAAAAGGGAGGAGACAATTTCTTCTTGGTAATAAAGATAAGATAAGGGGTTACTTGTAGATTTACGGTAAACGACATAAGTGTTGTAAATGGCCAAACTGAAAAGATATATGGAGACCTTTTTGTACCAATAGCGGCTTTTTCTTGTGGGAAGGTATGGTTCGAGCATCTGATCATTGAAATCGACTCCCCCCATGAACAGATTATAGTCATGAACACATGCCGGTTTTTGGACAGGGCCGTTTCTTTTGGGGATTTCCACGTAGGTGTCATTATGTATCGTTGAGAGCATGTGGACGTTTCGTTTGTCCCTCCACCGGATAGCCAATACTTCTTCATTCCGCAAAGACGCCGTCTCCCCTTTTTGCAGTCTTTCCATAATGAGCCTTTGCGGGAAACCCTTCCTATTGGGTCGCACTGTACCACACGCTGGAGTGCCCATCCGGTGAAGGTTGCGGAAGAGGGGCAAGCTAGTATAGAAGTTATCCACATAAAGGTGGTAACCCTTTCCAAGGAGTGGATATACTAGCTCCCAAACAATCTTTCCGCTGGCTCCGATATATTCTGGACATTCAGGGGGCTGCAGTTGGGTGTCCTTCCCTTCGTACACCCGGAAGGCGTAGACATACCCCGTGACCCGGTCACATAGCTTGTAGAGCTTAACCCCATATCGGGCCCTTTTGTTTGGGATAAACTGCTTGATGCCAAGCCTGCCTGTGAAGTGGACCAATGACTCATCCACGGAAATATTTTGGTCGGGGACAAATAACTGGGGAAATTTCTCTGAGAAAAAGTTTAGAAGTGGCCGAATTTTAAATAATTTGTCCTGTGATGGGTCATTTCGGGGAGGGCACTGGTCGTTGTCATTGTAATGGAGGAAACGCATTATCCTGTGGTATCTGGTTCTTGACATAATGGATGAAAAGACTGGCATGTGGTGGATGGGTTTTTTGGACCAATATGAGTATGATTCATTTTTTTTTGAGAGCCCCATGTTGAACGTTAGGCCTAAAAATAATTTAAATTCCTCCACTGTCAATGCTTTCCATTGATAGGGACGGGCGTAACTTGAATCAGGGTTGTCTCTTATAAATTGCTGTGCATAGAGGTTGCACTGGGCCACGATGGAGGATAATAGGTCTGGGGTAAAAACTAAATTAAAAAAATCAATAGGGGCAAAGTTCTCTGTGTTCACCTGAACACCTGGCTGGGCGGTGAAAGGGGGGATGTTTGCTGCTCCGGAATTGGGGAGAAGCCACGTAGGGTTTTCAAGGGCATAGGGAAGGCTGGCATGGGTCCTAACCCTTTGGGGCTGAGATGACACTCTGCTGGTTATTGGCCTTTGCTGCAGTGGTACTTCATTTCTCCTGGATGGTACTGAGCTGCTAGTTGATGCCACTGTATTTCTGGTGGATGGCTGCGAGCTGCTGGTTGATGCCACAGCGCTACTTGTGGTAGCCTGCTGCCCCATGTCAGAACGCCTTCGTTTCATGGGCACACTTTGCTCTTCCTCTGAATCTGTAGAAGACCCAGTGCTTCCAACCGGTTCATATTCTGAATCAGAATCAGAGAGCTCCCCGCTGCTCTCGTCGGTCAAGCACATATGTTCGTATGCCTGCTGAGTGGTAAAAAACCTTTTTGCCATACTGGTGACTGTGGGCTGTGGTGACAAACTATGGTAGGGAAACTGGAACAGATATGGCTGCACTGATGGGTGCTGATGAGATGAGGCTGGTCTAATGAGTGATGGGTACTGAGGGTGCACTGATGGGAACTGATGAGGGTGCACTGATTATCTGCCACTGATATGCACTGATAAGGCGGCGGTGATGAGGATCCACTGATGAGCACTCACTTATGGGCACTCTAGTGGCACTGATGAGCGCTGTAGTGGTGCAGATGATCACTATAGTGGCGCTGATGTGGTACTGATGGCACTAATGTGGCACTGGGCACTGATGGCACCGATGGGCACTGTAGTGACACTGGGCACGGTAGTGGCACTGACGGAGCACTGGTGGCACTGATGGAGCACTGGTGGCACAAATGGGCACTGTAGTGGCACTGATGGTGCACTGACGGACACTGGTGGCACAGATGAGCACTGGTGTAGCACTGATGAGCACTGACAGACACTGGCGGCACAGATGAGCACTGTAGTGGCACTGATGGAGCACTGACGGCACTGGTGGTGCACTGATTGGCACTGATGAGTACTGTAGTGGCACTGGGCACTGGTGTGGCACTGATGGACACTGGCAGCACCGATAAGCACTGTAGTGGCACTGGGCACGGTAGTGGCACTGACGGACACTGGCGGCACTGTAGTGGCACTGGTGTGGCACTTATGGACACTAGCAGCACCAATGGGCACTGAAGTGGCAGAGGTGGCACTGAAGTGGCAGAGGTGGCACTGGTGGGGACTGTATTGGCACTGGTGGGGACTGTATTGGCACTGGTGGGGACTGAAGTGGCACTGTAGGGGCACAGATGTGTACTGTAAGGGCACAGATGGGTACTGTGTGGCACAGATGGGTACTGTGTGGCACAGATGAGCACTGCTAGGCACTGCTGGTCACTGCTGGGCACAAGAAAAAACGACACTCACTTTAAAATGTCTTCTCTCCTCACACTCTGTAACAGGGTGAGGAGAGAAGAGAAGGAGACCTTTGAGTGACCTGTTTTTGTTTACATTTTGATCGCTCCCTCATTGGAGGGAGCGATCAGGTGGTGAAGAGCCGCTTTCATTGGCTCTTCACCGCGATCTGTGTTGCGCCGGGTCTCCTGGACCCGGCAAGCACACACACTCCCGCGAGCGCGCCGCAGGACGCGCGCGAAACACGGAGGTGTACGAGGACATCCCAGGGACGTCCTGTCACAATAACTCGGCTGCGCTGTAGCAGTATTTCTGCTATGGCGCGGTCGGCAAAAGGTTAATAGAAGTTGATCATTTGATTTGACTTTCAAAGGGGCATGCTGGAAAACTTTTGTCGGTCAGTAGCTGCACCCAATTGGTGGAAGCAACTGATCAGTATATTCTGACTTCCTGCTGTCAGAGTACAACGGGCTTCCGAAAAAAAGGGGGTAGGCCGTCTATGCACTTATCTTAGACTCTAGCCCAGTTCATCTCAACCTTTATTCAGTCAAGGCACCCTTTAAAATTCTGCACAATCTTGAGGCACACCGTTCTAAAATAAAAAAACAAAACTAATAGTTTTACATATTACAGCAACATACACATGTAGCGCTACCCCAGAAGGAGCCATGTAGAACACCCAACATTAGAGGTGATTTATTTTTATAAAGCAAACACACCTTTGCACATTGGTACTGACTAGTATTCTAATGTTTCTCTTCTCCATTAGTTTCTCACTCAGCTAATGTGACCCCAGTGCTGACGGAGAGGGGCAAACAAAAGGATGCTGTACAGGCACTTAATGTCCTCCATATCAACTGGTGATGACATTGGTTGTTAGGACACCGGTGGTTAGAAGGTTGTAATGGTGCACCATGGAAACCTGTGGCTTTGCATAACTAAAAGCCAGGCTTAATTCACTCGCTGGCTTTTATAAAACTTTTGGGCAATTGCTAGCCAAGGCACCCTCGAACAAACCTGAAGGCAGTGGCGGTGTCTCCATAGTGGGCGCAGGAGCGCCGCCCCCTCTCTCCTGCACCCGTCACTCAATAATAGATAGATTCATGCATTGCAGTCTGGCAGCTTACCTGTTTCCATCTGTCCATTAAGAGGCCTGACTCTGTTCTGGTCACCTTCTTATCTCCTCTACTTCCTGTATGGCCCCACCCAGGCCATCCCAGGAAGTCTATATTAACTGTTGCATTACAGGCCTGCAGTGCGGTTCAACAGTGTTGTTTGCCTAAGTTCCTGTCTGCAGTGTGCTACGATTACCTCCCTGTGTACCGTTTTTGGCTCGTCCCTTTCTCCTGTTTGCCTGTGCCCTTGACCTTTTGCCTGTCTCTCGGTTACCCTGCCTGTTGCCCTGACCTCGGCTTACCCATCACTTCCGTTTGTCCTGCTTTCTGCTTCCCCTCTCTCTCTGCGGAGCGTGACCTAGGGGATCCCAGGGGTCGCGACCTGGATCCAGCTGTGGCGAAGGCCATTCTCACCACTAGAGGCTCTGGTAAAAAACAAATCTGGGTCTTAGACTCCGCGCCCTGGGCGATCTTGGGTTCACGCTTCCTCTCTGATAGCAGCAGTCGGCAATAGGGTTCACTACCCTGAGGTGCATCCCTGACCCCTACGGGGGAAAAGGGTCACCTGGCCACAGGTGACGTGACAGTCTGATTAGAGCCATGGGCTCTAATAGGCTTCCTGATTAGAGCCTGTGGAGGGAGCGTGGAGGAGGACGGTGCTGACCCAAAAAAGGTAAGTGCCGGGCGGGGGGTCAAACTGGCTGCATTTGATGGGGAAACTGGCTGCATTTGATGGGCAAACTGGCTGCATTTGATGGGCAAACTGGCTGCATTTGATGGGGAAACTGGCTGCATTTGATGGGGAAACTGGCTGCATTTGAGGGGAAACTGGCTGCATTTGATGGGGAAACTGGTTGCATTTGATGGGGAAACTGGCTGCATTTGATGGGGAAACTGGCTGCATTTGAGGGGGACAAACTGGCATCATTTGAGGCGGCAAACTGGCATCATTTGAGGGGGCAAACTGGTGGCGTTTGATGGGGCAAACTGGCGGCAATTGATGGGCACAGTGGCTGTGTTTAATGGGCACAGTGGCGGCAATTGATGTGGTTTTTTTTTTTCAGTTTGTTTGCGCTCCTCCAAAAAATTTGAGCACCAGCCGCCACTGCCTGAAGGCACCCTGGTTGAAAAAGGGTGCTCTAGACAATTTCTCCTGAAGCCTTCCTAGAGGGAGCTGGTAGTTGTTTACCACAGCATAACCACAGCTAATCTGTACTGCTGAGCAAACTTTCTGCTGAATGAAATATTCTGTGTATTATTTATTAGATGTGAATTCTAGATTTGTGTCGTGATGACAAAAGAATAAAACATTTTTTTCCAGGTTATACGTATCAACAATGACAGGAGGTGAGAAATCTGATGGTCATCACCAACATCACTCAATACACTGCCAGATAATCATTCTTGAGGATGCACCACTTACGGAAAGCAGAACTGACATTGGCAGCCCTCAGGCATTAGCTTTTGCTTACATGAGATTTTTTCACTTAAAGGCGATGAAAGAAAATTTTCCTGGACCTATTAAACAGAAGCACACTGAGTTAGCAATATAATCTAAACACCTAAGGATTTATACTTTCAGAAGTTCTGGATCCTGTGGGACTATACCTGAATTTAAATATCCCAGGGTGCTGTGGATCCATTTCCCAGAGCCCAGCACTGGAACAGTCGTTGCAGCGCTCAGCTGTGTTCTATAGAGGCATTGTAGCGATCTCCTGCCCTACAGTGCCTAGTTCCAGTAGTTTTATTGAGCAAAAGCATAGGAAGAGATTCTCAGGCTCATGGTTAGTATACCCTGGGTACCAATGCTTTTAAGGGAATTACTTTACTTCTACTGACCACTAGGGATGAGCTTTGTATTCGAGTCAAACTCATCGTATGTTCGATCGTTCGTCGAATTACGAACGTTTTGGGCCGTTCGCGCCAAATTCGAGTTACGTTTCACAGCCCATAATTCACTGCGGCATCGTAGTGCATTGCTGGCTGATGATTGGCCAGGCATGCACTATGACCCGCATGCTTGGCCAATCACAGCTTGCATAAAAAAGGAGAGCCATAATTGCTAAAAGCTAACTGAAGCATAGAAAACAGTGTCCATGTGCAATTACAAGCAGACAGCTGTGGAGCCCCATAGATAGTCATCCATTTATACATTATGAGGCTAGGTTCAGAAATATGCAGGTCAGGAACATTTGCATATTCACGTGTTCCTAACCCACAGGCAAAACACTTTGCTCTTTTGCAGATGCGCGGGGTGCCATTAAGTCTTAAAAGAGAATTGGCACTGCGCTGACAAGCCATTCACCTCTGCAGCTAGGGGTTCGGATCCCGGTCTCAGCTACATGTGAATTGAGTTTGGCTGGTTGAGCGGGCTAGATCCTCTCACTCCCTTATAGGGAGTCCCTCTGCCCCGTTGGGCTTCAAAGCGGAGCAGGTAGGGCGGGCTGTGTGGGGAGACCCACCATTGCCACCCGGGGGATGGAGAAAGGTGGCAGATTGCCTCTGGGGGAGGCCTGCCTACTCCCAACTGCTGCAGTCCGGCTCCTCTCTCGAGTACACGCACAAAATACACAAAAAAAAAAAAAAAGAAAACGGTCCATCAGACCATAAAAAAAAAAAAAAGTCTTAAAAGAGAAGTATGTTTTTTTTTCTTTGCAGAATCATACTTACCTAGGTCAATGCAGCACCGGTACGATGCTGCATCTGTCCCCTGGTGTCTCTGCACTGAGAACCGAGCTCACCGGAGCGAATGGGCTTCATTGTAGCGATCTTGCCAAAGCCTGGACCGGCTCTGTGACTTCAGCCCGCTGTCAGCTAAAAACTGGTCATAGGAGTGCAGAAAGAACTGCACTCCTGTGATCCACAGAAGATGTACAGCCAAAGCTTTTTTGGCTGTACTTCTCCTATAATGGCACACACACACATTGGAAGATAGGGCACGTTTTTGCGTACGCAAAACTGATAGGTATTACAGCACCATGCGGTTCCATGTGGCAGTGTTTTTAAAAAAGGGTTGAGGACTTTTTCCTTGCATTTCCCCACCGAAACCACCACAGAAATATGCTGATCTTGGAGGTATATGGCACTGGACAGATGTGTGAATGAGGCCAAATTCTAAAGGTTCTCAAAAGTATCTTAAACTGATTCTGTCAACCAAAGCCCATTGACACCATTCCTTATTATATATTTTTTCATGCATTACCAGGCTACCTGCAAAAGTGACTGGGGTGGACTAGTGCACCACAGCATACCTGAATAAAGAACCTCCTCCAGACCAGGAGATATCTGTCTGCACACCAAGCACCAATTCATTTATCAGTGTGAGGGAGTTGACTAGGGCTGAGCAGTGTGAACAACTTTTAAGCATCAGAGGACTGTGTGTCCCCATCCCCCTGTGTCACCTCCTATAGGCCACGGTTTGGGGAAACCATGGGTTTTCTGTCAACTACATTGAAAGGATGTACATTCTGTTCTAAAATTTGAATTATATCCACTTACCTATGGAATCTTCAGCACCAGTGACAACGTGTTCATAATTTTCATCTTTGAAGCAGAGCCAGATGATGTCTCTTTAGACGAAACACGTTGGAATGAGCCCTGCTGATGTCACTGCGTTACCCACAAACAATTTTAAGAGCTTGATCCACTTTCTAAATGTGAGTGTTTCCAATTTTCTTTAACCACTTCCATACCGGGCCTATTTTGGCACTTCTCTCCTACATGCAAAAATCATATTTTTTTTGCTAGAAAATTACTCAGAACCCCCAAACACTATATATATATATATATATATATATATATATATATATATATATGTGTGTGTGTGTGTGTTTTTTTAGCAGACACCCTAGGGAATGAAATGGCGGTCATTGCAACTTTTTACGGTATTTGCGCAATAATTTTTCAAACGCCTTTTTTTGGGGGAAAAAACAGTTTCATGAATTAAAAAATAATAAAACAGTAAAGTTAGCCCAATTTTTTTGTATAATGTGAAAGATGAAGTTACGCCGAGTAAATAGATACCTAACATGTCATGCTTTAAAATTGCGCACACTCATGAAATGGCGCCAAACTTCAGTACTTAAAAATCTCCATAGGCGTCGCTTTTTTTTTTTTTTTTAGGGGTTACTAGTTTAAAGTGGCGATACCTCACATGTGTGGTTTGAACGGCGTTTACATATGTGGGCGGGAATTACGTGTGTGTTCACTTTTGAGCATGAGCTACTGGGGATAGGGGCGTTTAAAAAAAAAACGTTTTTTATTGAAATGGCCGATATCACATGACATTTAGTCCGAGTGTACGGGGCTTAAGAACAGACTCACTCTAACATTATTCAAAAAACCTTGGGGCCATGACACCTCCTGAGAAACATCTAAAAGGGTAAGAAATGTATATATATATATATATATATATATATATATATATGTATATAAAAAAATAAAGACATGCTGTGAGAATGAAAACATAACAAATATATTTGAGGTGTTCTCAAATTTGACTGCTTTAAACTGCATTTAAACCAAATAAAACCCTAAAATGTTGCAGCTTACCAGTCCATAGATGTGGTGTCTACATTGGTTTCCGGTAAATAATAATAATAATAAAATACGGAAATAAGGGAAAAGATTAAACTAAACCTAGAACAGGAATTCTTACAGATACCACATTCTTTACATCACATCTGTTTTAATAGTATATTAGAAGTGCTGAAAACAATAATGGGTTGACAGTCAGAGAATATCAAGACTATAGCCAACAAGGGATGAATGTTTTCCTTCTTCATGGCTCTTTTGCAGGTTTCCATGAAAACCTCTTTTGTACGGCAATTATTTAAATAGAATGGTGCAGACAAGAATGAAGTTATGATCTATATCCAGTTTTATTCATGCATGTGTTAAGAATCTTTAAGGAAGGCAAAGAGGTCAGCTTGCAGCTGCTGTTGTTGTGTGCCAGTAGAAGCTTGCTCTCAATTAACAGCCGGGGAGGGCGCAGCAACCGGCAAGGACAGTGTACAGGATAAATTACAGCAATTGCCATTCAAGTAGAGAGTATTTACATACCTCTGCAGCCTTACAAATCCAACATGATTTATTTTTCTAACCTGGAGGAGAATTTTAGACATGATCAACACTGCCAATTAAAGCCTAACGGGCTGAACAAAAACAAGCTAAGAGGTTGCTGTACTAACTATGCAATGTTAGTATAACATAAAACGTGTGATTCACCAAACATGGTGCATTGCAGTGCTGTTTATGTTGAATAGCACCCCATACAGTATGCCATGCAAGGTACATGCATTTCAGCTCACCACATCGCATAGATGTGTTGTGGTGAATTATGGTGAAAAATTGATGCTAGTGTGTTCAGGTGTGTGGGCAGCCAATTCATTGTGAATGGGCTGCCTTACCGCAGTGCATGGTAAATCAAGACAGCAGATAGGTCCAGTATGACCTTTTTAGCCTGTTAGCCTGTTGTCAGGGCTGGGCTCAGCCCTTCCTTTTTTGAGCTGGCCGCTTAGCTGTCGGCTAATTGCCATCTCCTATTTCTCCAGAGATCTGGCTCATCAGTCCTGCCTACTTAAGCCTTCCAGTTCACTTGCTCTCTGCCTTCGCCTTGGTCAACATCACAGAGACTTTCTCCTGCGTTCCTGTTGAAGACTTTTCTTGGCTGACATCCCTTCTGGCTCCTGATCCTGCTTACTGTTCTACTACGTTCATTTCTGTCTCCCTGACCTTTGGCTTGTCTGAATATCCGATCAGGTTCCTGAACTCTGGCTATGTTTTGACTATGCTTACTCTGTTTATCTTTTTATTATTATTATTATTATTATTATTATTATTATTATTAAACAAGTGTGATTTAACCATACTTCTGTCTTGGTCTGATTCATGGTTTCTGACACCTGTGCCCAGACTATGCACACTAAACTCTACGTTAGACTCAACGAGCAGTTAAAGAGGTAGTAAACCCTCCCACATAAAAACGATTTTCACAATATTATTAAATAAATAGTAATTACGATTCAAATGATTACTTTGAATATTTTACTGCAAATATTCTTTATCTTGTAAAAGTTTCTCTACATATTAGCTGGTGCCATCTCCACTGTGGTCTTCTGTGTCTGTAAGGATATGCATTTCCGCCCACAGTACATACTCCTCTCGGTAATACCGTGCATGCGCACTATAAGCAATATGTCCAAGCCTCTTCTTCATTTCTGGTTACTACGGAAACGAAGCATAGCGAATCACAGCTGCTCCAATACAGGAGAAAACCCTCCACCCTGTGACGTAGTGAGTCCAGGATCCAATGGGGGAAACATTCAGAGCAAGCATCGCGGGATGTCGGGGGTGACGTCTACAACAGGAAATGACGCAGCCCCCGACATAGACACAGAATCTATCCGGCAGAGGCTCTGATTGCCGGAATGAACGGGAATGCGGCGCATGCGCAGTACACGTCCCCACTCGTGAATGCACTTGTAACTTCACAAGTATACAGGTAAGAAATAAAAAAGGCTAATAGCAATCGGTTTAAAATAATGACATGCCCAATTACATTGAAAGTGAACATTTTAACTATACAACCGCTTTAACCCTTGTAGCGTGGGCACTGCCCCACTTCAAGGGATACTTTTTAAGTTTCCCGGAGTCAGGCTTCATTGTTTTTATTGATGCCTGAATGACGTTTCAAGAGATTGTAGTACACATGTTGTCCTGGTGGCATCAGACACTGAAGCCCCATACACACTATCAGTTTTCCTGATGGTTTTCTCTTCAGGTTTACCAAAACCATCTAATATAAGGTCAAACCTTAAGCGTTTCAATTTGAATGCAATCAGGCAGGCCCTTGTACTACATGGTTTTGGTAAACCTGAAGAGAAAACCAGCAGGAAAACTGATAGTGTGTATGGGGCTTGAGAAAAGAAGTGAGGGGAAGCCACCCGAAAGAGCACACAAACAGTAATAGAAAACCGACATGGATTCTAAAACATCCCCATTAAAAGTATTTTTATTGTTTTTACTGCCATTGGAGAGATTTCTGTTCACTTCCTTTCTTGGTTGTGATCAACAAATCTCCCCAGTAATTACAGGAAAGCACATTAGTAGAAAAAAAAATGCTTCTGGTCCTTTTTGTCTTGGCAAGCATGATATCACTGCTGTGGCTCTTCTTGTGGGGTCCTGGGAAAGCCAAGGATCCCAAAATGTAAAATCAAAAGGATAAGGGTCATTAAACTGGTCATGCACTGGCAGATTTCTGTACGAATGTTCTTCAGTACTTCATTTGCTTTTAACTTATGACATTTGAATTAATGTAATTTCCTGAATGAATACAGCATACATTGTTAGGAATTTCATTTGTCTGAGTTTTTCTCAGTATTTTCTCCTCACTGCGGTTGAATACAGTCATCAATTTGTCCCCACTAGCCATTAGAAAATCAAACGAACATTTTAGAAAATTACATTTATTTTTACTGAAATTCTTCTAGTGTTTGGCCAGCTTTCGTTTTTCTAGGATGATACAAAAAGGTTGAGTGATACCTAGGCGAGTGCGCCAGAAACAAGGGTATATTTTTTAATAGAAGGTCTGCTTTAATAAAAATTGTAGACACAGCAATACAGTGGGGAAAAAAATTATTTGATACCCTGCACATTTTTTAAATTTGCCCACTTACAAAGAAATTAAGGGTCTTAAAATTTTTAAATGATAGAGACAGAATATCAACCAAAAATCCAGAAAAAAACACATGATACAAATGTTATAAATAGAGTTACATAGTTACATAGTAGGTGAGATTAAAAAAAAAGACACAAGTCCATCAAGTCCAACATACGTGTGTGATTACCGTATTTATCGGGGTATTGCGCACTCCGGCGTATAGCGCGAACCCCTAAAGTGGACCCGCATTCCTGTAAAAAAAAAAACATTTTAGTACTTACAGTTTTGGTGTCTTGCGCAGCGTCCATCGGCGGCCTCATCGGGCCCGGCGTCCGTCTGCGGCTTCGGGTGTCCTCTTCGTTGGGTCCGGCGTCCTTCTGCGGTGTCCTCCCCGGCGTCCTGTACGTCCAGGACGTGAGCGCGAAAGGAGCCGAGCCTGCCCGACTATACACGAGTGTACTGCGCTCGGTATATGCCGGCGCAGTGTTCAAACTCGGCGCGGGAAAGCGGGTATCAGCGCGCACCCACGATTTTGTCCTGATTTTCAGGGCAAAAAAGTGTGCGGTATATGCCGATAAATACGGTATATGTCGGTATTACATTGTATATCCCTGTATGTTGTGCTCATTTAGGTGCTTATCTAATAGTTTTTTTAAACTATCGATGCTCCCCGCTGAGACCACCGCCTGTGGAAGGAAAT
Source organism: Rana temporaria (assembly GCF_905171775.1). Classification (NCBI taxonomy): domain Eukaryota; kingdom Metazoa; phylum Chordata; class Amphibia; order Anura; family Ranidae; genus Rana; species Rana temporaria. The sequence goes on from NC_053490.1 coordinate 88,811,226, forward strand.
TCCACATCCTTGCAGCTCTTACAGTAAAGAACCCTCTACGCAGTTTAAGGTTAAACCTCTTTTCTTCTAATTTTAATGAGTGACCACGTGTCTTGTTAAACTCCCTTCCGCAAAAAAGTTTTACCCCTAATGGGGTCACCAGTACGGTATATGTAAATTGAAATCATATCCCCTCTGAAGCATCTCTTCTCCAGAGAGAATAAGTTCAGGGCTCGCAACCTTTCCTCATAACTAATATCCTCCAGACCCTTTATTAGCTTTGTACTCACTCCATTGCATGTGCCTTCTTGAGGAGGGAGACTCGCCATGTTTGGAGGAAGAAAAATACTGAGTATGACCCTAAAAACACCATCCATACAGTCAATCATGGAGGTGGAAACATTATGCTTTAGAGCTGTTTCTCTGCCTAATGTACATACCGACTTTGCCGCATTGCAAGGCCAATGGATGTGGCCATGTATTGTAATATCTTGCCCTTCTTCTATCAGCCAGAACACAGAAGGTGGGTCATGGATGGGTCTTCCAGCATGAAAAAATACCTCCAAGGCAACAAAAGAGTGGCTCAAGAAGAAGCACATTAAGGCCATGGAGTGGTCTAACCAGTTTCATAACCTTAATCCTATAGAAAATGTATAGAGGGAGCTGAAACTTTGAGTTGCCAAGTGACAGCTTTAGAGAAGATCTGTGAAGAAGAGTGGACCAAAATCTCTCCTAATGCCCTTTACACACGATCGGTTTATCCGATGAAAACGGTCTGATGGACTTTTTCATCAGATATCCGATGAAGCTGACTTTCATCAGTCGTGCCTACACACCATTGGTTAAAAAACTATCGTTTTTTGAGAACGTGGTGACGTAAAACACAACGATGTGCTGAGAAAAATGAAGTTCAATGCTTTCGAGCATGCGTCAACTTGATTCTGAGCATGCATGGATTTTTAACCGACGGACGTACCCACAGTCGATCGTTTTTTTTCCCTATCGGTTAGTTAACCATCAGATAATTTTAAAACAAGTTCCTAGTTTTTTAACCGATGGATAAATAACCGATGGGGCCCACACACGATCGGTTAGTCTGATGAAAATGGTCCATCAGACCGTGTGTACGCGGCATAAGATGTGTGCAAACTTGGTCACAAGAAAGGTCTTACCTCTGTGCTTGCCAACAAGGGTTTCTCCACCAAGTACTAAGTCATGTTTTGCTTTGGGATCAAATACTTATTTTACTCACTGAACTGCAACTCCATGTATAACATTTGTATCGTGTGTTTTTTCTAGATTTTTGGGGCCAGATTACGTATCTCCAGATACGCAGTCGTATCTCTGAGTTGCGCCGTCGTATCTATGCGCCTGATTCATACAATCAGTTACGCATAGATTTCCCTTAGATTCGACAGGCGTAAGTCTCTTACGCCGTCGGATCGTAACTGCATTTTTACGCTGACCGCTAGGGACGTGTATGCTGATTTACACGTGAAAATATGTAAATCAGCAAGATACGCGAATTCACAAACGTACGCCCGGCCGAAGCAGTACATTTATGACGTTTACGTTAGGCTTTTCCCGCCGTATAGTTACCCCTGCTATATGGTGGCGTAAGTGCGGCGTACCAATGTTATGTATGGCCGTCGTTACCGCGACAAAATTTGAAAATTTTGCGTCGTTTGCATAACTCGTCCGTGAATGGGGCTGGACGTAATTTACGTCCACGTCAAAACCAATACGTCCTTGGGGCGTATTAGGAACAATGCACACTGGGAGATTTCCACGGACGGCGCATGCGCCGTTCGTGAAAAACGTCAATCACGTCGGGTCACAGAAGATTAACATAAAACACGCCCCCCTGTCCCACATTTGAATTAGGCGGGCTTACGCCGGCCGATTTACGCTACGCCGCCGCAACTTACGGAGCAAGTGCTTTGAGAATACAGCACTTGCCCGTCTAAGTTGCGGAGGCGTAACGTAAATCGGATACGTTACGCCGCCGCAAAGATACGCGGATCTACGTGAATCTACCCCTTGGTTGCTATTCTGTCTCTATCAATTAAAATACACCTATGATAAAAATGATAGACCCTTTCTTTGTAAGTGGGAAAACGTACAAAATCTGCAGGGGGTCAAATAATTTTCCCCACTGTACATAAATACAAACTCATTTGGGCACACCAAGGGTCAATATGAAGCACATGTTGTAAGTCTCCCATTCTATAATGTACCCCCTCCACAGCATAAGCAGAAAACCTGTAAGAACCAGCAAATCTTTTATTTCTGTCTAACGAGAAAATCACTGGGCGGTTCTCAGCCAACGGGCAGTATAGCATGTTCAGAGGAGGTGAGCTCAGTGTTTGCTGACTCCTATGTGACAAGCACCTGCCTGCAGTTAAAATTACCACCTGACCACCTGACTCTTAGTCATAAATCGTCCACTGACATGGCGTTTACTTATCTAGTTGCAAGCAGCAAATCGCAGGCTGGCAGGAGGTATAACCAACCATTGCTCAGCTGTTTCCCTGGAGGTATCATAAATCATTATCAGATATACATTAGACAGTGGTGCTTTTTAGGTCACGCTAATTTCTATCGTTTCATGGAGTCATGGGTAATAAAAACATTAAAGCACTCTCAGTAAAAAATAGAAAAAAAGAATACACCAGCACTCTCCCTATCCCTGCGAACTCAAGCTGGCCAAAAACGAAAAGGTTTGCGGTTCGTACGAAAATTCTCAGTACAGTTGATGACTTGACAAATGTCATTTGAAAGTACTTCAAAATTTCATTTGCTTTTAACATTTGATTTTGGAATGAATGGACTGTCCCAAATGAACACCACATACACTATTAGAAATGATTATTAAAGTGGAGGTTCCACCTGAAAAAAAATATTCCACCAAAAATCGAAAAAAAACATTTTTTTACTCCCCCTAAATAGCTGTTGCTATGCGGAAGTGCCGAATCTGTCTCTTCTTCCTCTGCGGTGGATTCTTTTCCTCCTCCTACACTGGGTGTCTGGGAACTGTGTGTGTCCCAGAAAGCAGCCGGCCCATTCACAAAGAGCCGTGCTGCTCGCGCATGCGCAGTAGGAAACGGGCAGTGAAGCCATACTGCTTCACTGCCTGTTTCCCTTACTGTGGATGGCGGCGCTTGGAGCTGCCAGGATCGAGGATCGGCCTCGGCGGGGGAAGACATCACTGGCGACTAGGACAGGTAAGTGTCCTTATTAAAAGTCAGCAGCTCCAGTGTTACTAGCTACTGACTTTTAATTTATTTATTGTTTTGTATTGGAACATCAGCTTTAACCACTTCCATACCAGGCACTTACGCAACTTCCTGCCCAAGCCAATTTTCAGCTTTCAGCGCTGTCGCAATTTGAATGACAATTGCGCGGTAATACTACACTGTACCCAAATAACATTTTTATCATTTTGTTCCCACAAATAGAGCTTTCTTTTCGTGGCATTTGATCATCTCTGCGATTTTTATTTTTTGCGCAAACAACTAAAAAAAGACATTTTGGAAAAAAAAATATTTTTTATTTTTTTATCATAATTTTTTTGTAAATAAGTAAGTTTTCTTCAATTATGGGCACTGATATGGTGGCACTGATGGACACCGATGAGGTGGCACTGGTGGGCACCAATGAGGTGGCACTGATGGGCACAGATAGGCGGCACTGCTAGGCGATGCTGGTATGCTGCACTGATGGGCACTCATAGGCGGCACTGATTGGCACTCATAGGCAGCACTGATGGGCACTCATAGGCAGCACTGGGCACTCATAGGCGGCACTGATGGGTGGCACTGATGGGTACTTATGGGTGGCACAGATGGGCACTGATAGGTGGGCACTGGGCATAGATGGGCACTAAGAGGTGGCACCGATGGACATTGGGTGGCACTGATGGGCACCGATAGGCGGCACTGCTAGGCGGTGCTGGTATGCTGCACTGATGGGCACTCATATGTGGCACTGATTGGCACTCATAGGCGGCACTGATGGGCACTCATAGGCGGCACTGATGGGCACTCATAGGCGGCACTGATGGGCACTCATAGGCAGCACGGGGCACTCTTAGGCGGCACTGATGGGCACTCATGGGTGGCACTGATGGGTACTTATGGGTGGCACAGGTGGGCACTGATAGGTGGGCACTGGGCATAGATGGGCACTAAGAGGTGGCACCGATGGACATTGGGTGGCACTGATGGCATTGCTGGGGATCATTTCAGTCAGTGCCCATGTTGCCAGTCAGTGCCCATTTGTGGGCACTGATTGGCATCGATTGTGTTAAAAAAAATTGTTATTGGGGTTTTTTTTGCCTATTTTTGCTCTATTGAGCACCAGGGGGCATTCCCTGGTGGTCCAGTGTTGGCATCCGAGGGGGGGGTGCGCTGATAAACAATCAGCGCGAACCCCCCCTGTCAGGAGAGCCGGCGATCGGCTCTCCTCTACTTGCGTCTGTCAGACGCGAGTGAGGAAGAGCCGATCAACAGCTCTACCTGTTTACATCGTGATCAGCCGTGGTTGGACACGGCTGATCACGTGGTAAAGAGCCTCCGCCGGAGGCTCATTACCGACATCGGAGATTCAGGGTGTCAGACTGACACCCCGCATCACGCGGGCACGCGCTGGCATGTAATCCTGCAGGACATCAATAGACATCCAGTCAGGATTTCACAACCACTTCCCGGACGTCAATTGACTATTGACCGGGCGGGAAGTGGTTAATATACAGGATTTATATATAGCACCAACAGTTTACACAGCACTTTACAACATAAGGGCAAATTGGTTTGTTTGATCCTGTACCATCCTGCTCCTTTAAATTTCCTCATTGCTATGGTCGAAAATGAATGTCAATTTGATTCTACTAACAATTTGAAAATTAAATAAACATTCTTAAAATTAAAAACAAAATTATTTTAGTGTATGCCTAACTTTAACGTGGACCTTTCAATAAGTTTACAAGTTTGTGTGAATTGATATGTGACATGACACAATAATATACACAAGCAGTGGGACAATTTACTAAAGCTGGAGGACTCAGAAACTGGTGCAGCCATGCATGATAGCCAATCAGCTTCTAACTTCAGCTTGTTTAATTAAAGTGGATGTAAAGCCTCTCTCATCCTTTCTAAACTGCTGCCATAGTGCTGATCTATAAGGATATAGATGCCTCCTGCATGTATCCTTACCTGTCAAATGTCTCCCCTCTGTCTGTTATAAGAACTGAAAAACTGCAGATTCTGTGGGTGGGTCTGTTGCCTGGAGCTAGGTGGGTGGAGTCGTGATGTCAGTAGACTCCCCGTCCACCTTTACACGCCCTTGTCAACATGCATTTTTTCCTGTGTATTTCTTACACTGAATTCTGCTATGATCACTAACATCCAGTCAAAATACAGAAAAGTAACCACATGACTTTAGAAAAGGAGTGAGGGGTGGGAATTAAAAAATAATGCTTGTCTCCAGGCTAGTGCATGAGATATGTAAATAACCTGTCACTCACAGCAAGGGGACGGAACGGACTAAGGTTTTTCTCTGTAAGTCTGTTTTATTTCACTGAACAATACAATTGCCACCACTGTGCCCGTCAATTGCCACCACTGTGCCATCAAACGCTGCCACTGTGCCCATAAAGCGCAGACACTGTGCCCATCAAACGCAACCACTGTGCCATCAAACGCAACCACTGTGCTATCAAATGCAGCCACTGTACCCATCAAACACAGCCACTGTACCCATCAATTGCCACCACTGTGCCCATTAAACGCTGCCACTGTGCCATCAAGCGCAGCCACTGTGCATATCAAACGCAGCCACTGTGCCCATTAAACGCAGCCACTGCGCCCATCAAGCGCAGCCACTGTGTCAGGCAAACGCAGCCACTGTACCCATAAATTGCCACCACTGTGCCATCAAATGCAGCTACTGTAACCATCAATTGCCACCAGTGTGCCCCATCAATTGCCACCAGTGTGTCCACCTGCCCGGCACTTACCTGTCTCGGGTCACGGCGCTGTCCGCCACGCTCCCTCTGAGTCATCGTTGTCTTCTCCCGTCCACTTCTGCTATGATTGGACGCCTTATAGGCTTTCAATCACAGCACCTATCGCTTCAGCCAATCAGGTGACAGGTAACCAGACCCGGTGCACCTGATTGGCTGAGAGGCGAGTCAGTGTTAGGGAAGCAAATTTATTCGCTTCCCTAACACAACACTGTGCAAACAGCGAACGCACAGCATTGCACCCGCTGTTTACCAATTTGTAAGCCTATTAGAGCCTATGGCTCTAATCAGGATGCCTATTAGAGCTCATGGCTCTAATCAGGCGCTTCCAAAACTCCCCCACCGCTATAATTCAGATGCCTGGTACCCGAAAAGGGGCCAGACACCTGAATAGGGGGCGGCAGTGGCGAAAATAGATAGGTTCATGCAATGTGCTTTCTTTTTTAACCACTTGCCAACCGTATACTGTATATATATATATATAAACAGTGATGGAGCGGCTCTCCTGCACAGCATCACATACCGAGTACATGATCCTGCACTTCCAGGTCTGGGGCATACATGCACGCCACTCTTGGACACAGCTGGAGCCAATCAGCAGGTCCGGCGGACTTGATATCCGCCAACACCTGCGATCGCTCAGGACACTAGCAGAACGTCAAGACAGACTGCTGTTCTGTCAGTAGGGAAGGTATTGATCCTGTGTTCCCACAAAACAGGAACATGGATCAATGCCTTCCCCTAGTAAAAGCACCTCCCCCACAGTAACCAAGCACAGGCTAGGCACACAGTTAGCATGCACTCTCTAGACACACAGTTAAGCCCCGGGTATCATTAGTACAGTGACAGTGCAATGTTTTTAGCACTAATCACTGTATTGGTGTCACTGGTCCCCAAAAGTTGTCACTTAGTGTCCGATTTGTCTGCCGCAATGTCGCAGTCTCGATACATGTGTCTATCATTTTGAGGAAGAAGGATGTTGTGCTCTTGAAGTTTTTGTACACGCACTTAATAAGACAGTTATCTTCTCTTATGTTTAGGGTACTACTATTTGTGTTGCGTAAAGTGTCTATAAGACTATATACTTTTGGATTTAGGATCCAGATTTTCGGGTGCAATGTTACTTGTATATTTTTTGAGGTGGATAACTAAATTGGGGAAGGCTTGTAGGGGCCCCAGTGCATTACTTTGCCCAGGGGCCCATAATGATATTAAGATGGCCCTGCCATCAGGTTTGCACACATCTCAGGAGGGATTTTGTCCGATTTTGTCCGACTCCTCTTTGCAGATCCTCTCCCAGGTTTCAAGACTGACATTTGGTACCTTCAGCTCCCTCCACATATTTTCTATGAGATTATGATCTGGAGACTGGCTAGGCCACTCCAGGACCTGAATGTGTTTCTTCTTGAGCCAATCCTTTGTTGCCTTGACCGTGTGTTTTGGGTCATTGTCATGCTGGAATACCCATCCACAAACCATTTTCAATGCCCTGGCTAAGGGAAGGAGGTTCTCACCAAAGATTTGAGGGTACATGGCCCTGTCCATCGTCCCTTTGATGCAGTGAAGTTGTCCTGTCCCCTTAGCAGAAACCCCCCCCCAAAGCATAATGTTTCCACCTCCATGTTTGATGGTGGGGATGGTGTTCTTGGGGTCATAGGTATCATTCCTCCTCCTCCAAGCACAGCGAGTTAGGTTGATGCCAAAGAGCTTGATTTTGGTCTCATCTGACCACAACACTTTCACCCAGTTCTCCTCTGAATCATTCAGATGTTCATTAGCAAACTTCAGACGGCCTGTACATTTGCTTTCATGAGCAGGGGGTCTTTGCGGACGCTGGAGGATTTCAGTCCTTCACGGCGTAGTGTGTTACCAATTGTTTTCTTGGTGACTCTGGTCCCAGCTGCCTAAAGATCATTGGCAAGATTCTCCTGTGTAGTTCTGGGCGGATTCCTCACCGTTCTCACGATCATTGAGACTGCACGAGGTGAGATCTTACATGGAGCCTCATGCCGCATACACACAACCATTTTTAATGGCCTAAAAAAACAAAGTTTTTTTCAACCCGATTCTTGTCAAGCCTGCCTTGCCTACACTCGATCGTGAAAAAAAAATGCTCTAGCAAAGCGCAGTGACGTACAACACGTATGGCAGCACTATAAAGGGGAAGTTCCATTCGGATGGCGCCACCCTTGGGGCTGCTTTTGCTGATTTTGTGTTAGTAAAAGTTTGGTGAGAGACGATTCGCGCTTTTCAGTCTTCGTGCTTTTCAGTCTGTAATACACACGATCATTTTTCAGCATGAAAAAAAACTTTGTTTTTCAAAAACGTCATTTAAAATGATCGTGTGTGGGCTTCACATCATTTTTCAGGTTCTGAAAAACGACAAAAAAAAAATTCGAACATGCTGCATTTTTTAACGTTGTTTTAAACAATGGCGTTTTTCAGGCTGTAAAAAGTGATCGTGTGTGGGCTAAAACGACGAAAAAAAACGGCGCATGCTCAGAAGCAAGTTATAAGTGAAAAACTACGCGAAAAAATAGAGCTAAAAATAGTTCTAAATTTTTAATGCCCATTTTTCACGTCATGAAAAATGCTCTGGAGCCTACACACAATAGTTTTTAATGACATTAAAAAAAAATATGTAATTTTTCACGTCATGAAACACGATCGTGTGTACGCGGCATCAGACCAATGGAGATTGACAGCTATTTTGCTTTTCTTCCATTTGCGAATAATCGCGCCAACTGTTGTCACCCTCTCGCCAAGCTGCTTGGCGATGGTCTTGTAGCCCATTTCAGCCTTGTGTAGGTCTACAATCTTGTCCCTAACATCCTTAAGGCGGCCATACACGCTTCGAATTCTTTTAAAAAATCAGAAAGTTCGTTTTTTTGTGGTCCGATGATGCCACCATTGCTTTAGACAGCTCTGTGGTCTTGTCTATGGTGGAGAGATTGGAATCTGATTGATTTCTTCTGTGGACAGATGTCTTTTATACAGGTAACAAGTTGAAATTAGGAGCACTCCCCTAATCTCAGCTCATTACCTGTATAGAAGACACCTGGGAGTCAGAAATATTGCTAATTAATAATGAATCAAATACTTATTTCACTTATTTAACCACTTGCCTACTGTGCACATACACCCCCTTCCTGCCCAGACGAAATTTTAGCTTCCGGCACTGCGTCGCTTTAACTGACAATTGCACGGTCATGCGACGTGGCTCCCAAACAAAATTGACGTCCTTTTTTTCCCACAAATAGAGCTTTCTTTTGGTGGCATTTGATCGCCTGGGCGGTTTTTATTTTTTGGGCTATAAACAAAAAAAGAGAGTATATTTTGAAAAAAAAAACACAATATTTTTTACTTTTTGCTATAATAAATATCCCATTTAAAAAAAAAAAAATGTATCTCAGTTTAGGCCGATACGTATTCTTCTACATATTTTTGGTAAAAAAAAATCGCAATAACCGTATAGTGACTGGTTTGCGCAAAACAGTTATATTGCCTACAAAATAGGGGACATAATTATTTTTTTTTTTATGATTTTTTTTTTACTAGGAATGGCGGCGATCTGCGATTTTTTTTTTTTTGGGGACTGCGACATTATAGCGGACACATTGGACACTTTTGACACATTTTTGGGACCATTCACATTTATACAGTAAACAGTGCTATAAATATGCATTGATTACTGTATAAATGTGAATGGCAGGGAAGGGGTTAACCACTAGGGGCGGGCAAGGGATTAAATGTGTAGCCTAGTCAGTGTTTTAACTGTAGGGGGAGGGGGGTGACTGGGGAAGGTGACCGATCTGTGTCCCTATGTACAAGGGACACAGCATCGGTCTCCTCTCCCTGACAGGACGTGGATCTCTGTGTGTAAACACAGAGATCCACGGTCCTGCTCAGTTACTAGGCAATTGCGGGTGCCCGGCGGCCATCGCGGCTGCCGGGCACTTGCATTGTGTTCCCAGTAACGCGACGGGTGCGTGCGCGCCCCCTAGCGGCTTTAAATGACAGGACGTCATATGACGTCCTGTCAGAACAATAGGGGGTTCCGCCCACCGTCATTTGACGGCGGGCGGGTGTTAAGTGGTTAAATGCAAATCAATTTATAACTTTTTTGAAATGTGTTTTTCTGGATATTTTTGCTGTTATTCTGTCTCTCACTGTTAAAATAACCCTACCAATAAAATTATAGACTGATCATTTGTCAGTGGGCAAAAGTACAAAATCAGCAGGGGCTCAAATACTTTTTTCCCTCACTGTATATGATAAATGCCCGGGACCAATGCATGGATATAAAGAACCCTAAAATTCAGGCAACTGTTCTTGGAGGGCGAGAACCACACCTTCCCTTGAAGACTAGTCAGACACCATTTAAAATGGACAGGTAAACTTGTAGTCCTGGGAGCACATGTGTACAAGCTTGAGCTCCTTATCATTCATATTCTCTTCAGAAAGCATTTGCCGGCAGAGTCAAGTGATGGCATGGAATCTATGCCACTGTCTCCTGTCCTGGAATGTTAAGTATGGCTGCTATAAGAGGCCCTCAACAATAGATGTATGTTTAAGGCTGAGATGCACAATTTGTATCCTTAAGGGCCATTGACAGAACAGGTTTTCACATATCTGTTAATTAGAGAAAGCCCATTAGGAAAGCTATGTGCTGTCACCACATTGTCAGTGTTGGTTTTAGGTAAAAAGAAAAGAAAATTGAGCCAAAGGAAATAAACTTTGATTAAACATTTAGTAGACACAGAGGAGGATGCTATTTGTGCCAGAGCTAATATTCTGCCCGTTACTGTCTGGAGTGGGTTACCCTCTGTCCAGCTGTATATGTGTCACAGTGAAGGAGTAATACGAGAAAATAAAAACTTCAGTAAAAAAAAGCTATTTATCTGTATCTGCTTTTTGTTTCTGAACACGTTGTTTGGAAGGAAAAAAAAACTGTAGCAGGAAATTAATCCTGTCTCGGGCTACATCTTACTTCTCTAGGTTGCCATGTGCATTCAGAGCATTGAAATGTAAGAACAGAAAACAAAGAAAACGTTGTAAGGGTTATATTTTTTTCCCCAAAATAATAAACACGTTATACTTACCTGCTTTGGGCAATGTAATTGCACAGAGCAGGAGCCGAACCTTCGCTTCTGGAGTCTCCCACCGGTGCTCTGGGCTCATCCACTTCTGTGTCTGCCACCATAGCAAGCTGTTTTCTATGGGTGCAGAAACGCAGGCTTGCTCCCGAGTCGGGCCGTGTGTGTCCATAGATGGACACAGCATGGCTCGTTCCCATCCTGTGAATGCAGGGAGAGAGAGAGCTGTTGCAGACGGTCACAGCGCTAGATCAAATGAGGACTCAGGTAAGTATTCAGGGGGGGTAAGAGGGCACAATTGTTACTTTTGTAAATGGGGGAACTAATGCGCAAACCAACAAGGGATAAGATAAAACTAAAACCTAAAAAAGTAGCAGCCACCTAGAAAAGTGTTCACACACTGATAACAATATAGCAATATAAGGGGTATAAGGGCGCTTACTATAAATTAATTCAACTACAGTATATGAAAAGGCATGCATTGGACATCAAATAATTCAAGAGTGGTAATTGCAAGAAAAAAATCATAAATACACCACAAATGAGACTTCATAAAGGTGAAAAAATATAGAACACACTGTGAAAAATAAATGGAAAAAATGTGCAACAATCCAGTGCAGAAATTTCCTGTGTTAAAAATAACCGTGTAAAAATAAAGAATATTACATACAATAGAAAAAAACTGTATATAGAGGTGTACAATAAAACAGTCTTTTGTGCAGAAAAATAAAAAATCTATTCCAAAAAAAACAAAACGGTTCAAAATAATGCAAGTCTTTGTGCTGGAAGATCTCTGAACCACACTCCACAGCAATGTGCAAAAAAATCCAAAAAGTGCAGATGCAAACAATTGTCTCTTAATTGCAGTGATATCCAATAAAGTGCAGGAGCTTTCATCCAGTGCTACGTGCCGAACGTTTCCCCCACCCTCTCACCTTAAGAGGCTAAAATATAAGCCTTTCTGTTGTATTCCTTAAAAAACGATCCCTGCTCTCTTTCTCCTTATGGTCACACCTCCTGGTTTAAATGCTCAGACAGACACATATAGGAAAGAGGGTACTTCATAGTGCAGTATTTCACATAAAACAAACTTTTATTATTGGTGGAAAGCAAAAAAAATGTGTTCAGGACGGAGCGCCCTTGTTAAAGGGGGTTTCCAGATTCTGATAAGCCCCCCGCCTGCAGACCCTGACAACTAATGCCCAGGGTTGACGTGAAGAGGCTCCTGTCCTCATCAACATATGGACAAGGTGCTTTGGGGTGAGGGGCGCAAGGCCTCCCTGCCCCAAAAAGGCCCCCCCTGCCCCAAAGCACCCACCCCCCCCATGTTGAGGACATGCGGCCTAGTACGGTTCAGGAGGGGGGCGCTCGCTCGTCCCCACCCCCTTTCCTGTTTGCCAGGCTGCGTGCTCGGATAAGGGTCTGGTATGGATTTTGGGGGGACCCCACACTGTTTTTTTGGCTTGGGGGTTCCCCTTAAAATCCATGCTAGACCGAAGGGCCTGGTATGGTCTTAGAGGGGGAACCCATGCCATTTTTTTTTATTTGTCATGGAGTTCCCCTTCAAGTTCATCAGAGCACAAAGCGAGTGCCAAAGTCGGATCAGTTAAGACCATGCTCCGACTTCAATGATATTCAATGGGCTGAAGTAGGACCAAAGTAGGACCAAAGTAGTGCACTGAGCATTTTCAAAGTAGGACCGACTTGTGTCAGACCAGTTAAGACGGCTCTCATAGGGAAACATTGATTTTCACACGTCATGCGACGTGAGCTCCCAATTTTGGAGCGTTTTTCGTACCAGTGTGAACCCGGTCTAATGGAACTGCCTGCACAGGGATACATGGAAACACCTGTGCATCCCTGTGTGGAGAACACAGCCCTCCATGAGCGTATGCTTTAGTACACCCCTTGTGAACAAGGCCTTACTGTCACTTTAATAAGAAAAAGTGCGATATGGGAGTCAGAAGGGGTGGTGAGTCTAACTTTCAACCATGCGAGTTCCAAAATATATGTCTTAAGATACAGTATACTATATATATATATATATATATATATATATATATATATATATACACACACACACACACACACACACATTTACACATAAAATATTATTAAAACTAATAATTTCAATGTGAATTGTTATGTTCTTATAGCAGGAATGCTTTTCCAAGGTTTGCAATATGTAATCATATCCCCTACCTTTCCTCTAACCCACAATCCTGCATGACGCCTTCTGACATCTCCACAGAAGTCGTTCCTATCCCTTATTTACATAGTAATATAATATATAAAAGTCAAAGTTTCTCCATTTACTGATACTTCTTCTAGCACAGCATAAGGTGTCCCGGGGGCTACAGTCTCTAATATGTGATTGTTTACTCTTACACTAATGGATTATAAGTCTCTAGTGTGTGGCGCCAGATGTAGGATCTAGGTAAGTACATTTTCTAAGGTCAGAGATCTGCTGATGCAAGCTGATACGTTTCACAGGCAAGCTTCGCAAGTTAAGTCTTTCCATGCAATTTAATTCTCCCTTAATCGAGCTTGCAGTTTTGTTGATTTTGGACTTAGTCACATTTCAGCATGTTGTCTACATCCAGAACTACTTCACTTTGTCAGGTCACTGTGTATGTGGTTCAGAAGTGTTGCTGGGATCCTGAAAGTCCTGAAGCACCATGCAGTGATAATTTTTTAAACATAGCACTCTACAGTGAATTATAGGCATGGTCAAATATTGTTTTTTTTTGTTTGTTTCTTGGTGTTAACAGTAATACTACTCTCAGCTTCTGGATGATGCTACTACTATCACTATTGTAATAGCACCCAGAAATACAAATTATGTGCCAGATCCACAGACAGAGTACGCCGGCGTATCTACTGATACGCCGGCGTACTTTCAAATTACCCGCGTCGTATCTTTAGTTTGAATCCTCAAACCAAGATACGACGGCATCTGGGTTAGATCCGACAGGTGTACGTCCTCGTACGCCTTCGGATCTAAGATGCAATACTTCGGCGTCCGCTGGGTGGGGTTCACGTAGTTTTCCGCGTCGGGTATGCAAATTAGCTATTTCTGACGATCCACGAACATACGCGCGCCCGTCGCATTCTCTTACGTCGTCTCTAGTCGGCTTCCGGCGTATAGTTAAAGCTGCTATTTTGCGGCGTATAGTTAGACTTGCCATGTTAAGTATGGCCGTCGTTCCCGCGTCGAAATTTGAATTTTTTTTTTGCGTAAGTCGTCCGTGAATCGAGATGGACGTAATTCACATCTAAGTTAAAAAAAATGACGTTGGTGCCCGAAAGTCCCAATGGTCAGTCCGCCCCTGCCTGTACCTAACAATACTTGGGCTGTATTATTCCATTGCACGTTATGTCTTGAACGCTGCAAAATCACTCATACCTAGCTAAAGTAGCTAGAGTGGCAGACTCGGATCTACCCTGGTTCTCCTCCTTTTTGGAAAACCGATCACAGATAGTGAAACTAGGTCCTTTCACTTCTGAAAAACGCACGGTGTCATTCGGAGTCCCTCAGGGGTCACCCTTGTCGCCTGTACTATTCAATATTTATCTCCGCCCCCTCCTCGAAATCATCAGTAACCAGAATTTACTCTACCATTCCTACGCGGATGACACTCAACTCTACTTTCATATCAGCAACAAAAAGGATCATTATCTCGGACTAGAGAAATGCCTTACTCTGATAGAGAATTGGATGACAGAGAGTTACCTTAAACTCAATGGCTTCTTCTGTTCCACGCCAACTGAAAAAGACCCCACCCATTTTGGGACAAACCATCACCCCTAGCACCAAAGTCAAAAGTCTTGGAGTCACTTTTGACTTCGACATGACAATGGATGCACAAATAAGTTCAGTAGTCAGCGGATCCCACCATCTGCTGCGTCTACTACGTAGACTCATTCCCTTTATCCCAAATAAAGACATAGCAGTCGTGGTGGGAACGATAATCAACTCCAGACTCGACTATGCAAACGCCCTTTACCTTGGACTCCCAAAATACCAAATTGCTCGTCTACAAGTCGTCCAGAATACGGCGGCACGACTTGTAACAGGGAAAAAACCATGGGAATCAATCTCTCCCTCCCTTAGGTCCCTTCACTGGCTGCCCGTAAAAGATTGAATCACGTTTAAGGCACTCTGGCTGACGCATAAGGCCAGGTTCACACCTATGCGAATTGAGTGCGGTTTAAACCGCATCTAATTCGCAGGACATTTCAAAATACATTGTTTTCAATGAGGCTGGTTCACATATGTGCGATGCATCCGCACTGCGTATTGTCTCCAAACCGCATGCGGTTTTTATGTCTTGCGGTGCGAATTCAGTCCCATTATCTTCTATGGGTACGCATCTAATTCGCACATGTGTTCAGTTCTCTGCAGGAGTTTCTCTCATTCAGCTCAATACAATTCTCCCCCACTCTCCTCTCACCCGGAAGTTCTCCCAGGTCTCCAAATTCGCACCTGATCTGCAGCTAAACCGCAGTTGATCTGCAGAACACCCTCTAGAGAAATCTGCAACGACAACGCAGCTCAAAAAAGCAACGCACTAGTGTGATTCCAGCCTAAATGTGTACAAAACAGTGCACCCCAATATCTATGCGAAAAATTAAAATGTCACAACCCCAACCACATCCTTCGATCTACCAACCAAAATCTACTCCAAATACCCAAGGCCCGATACATGTCCAAAGGAGAACAGCAGTGGCTACAAGTAGTAGATCATATATATTATATGGAAGACCTTACATGTGAATTCCGGGATCTAGAGCCCACTTCACATGAAATATGACCCTGCTGGTTCGCCTTTACGTTTTCCTCTGCATTTGCAATCTGATTGGCTATATTTCACATAATATGTTACTATTTGTGAGGAGCAGGTCCCCCCCCCTATTTCCTCTATCTCCCCTTCTACTTCCTATCCTACTCTCCTCCACCCTCACCCTCTTTATTTCTTTCTCCCCATCACTTTACACCCTCCCTCATTGTTTCCTTACTTACTACCTTAATCTCTAACTCCTTCAACTAGGCCTTACGCCTTTGTCATGCGTTTGTAATATGTACACCAGTTATTCTGAATCTTTACATTTCATTTTGATGTACACCATATAATGGTGTCCCATTATTATTCTTTATCAATAAAAACTTAGGGGGTAATCCACAAAAGGGATACGCCGTCGTATCCCTGTTTCTATCTATGGAACTGATCCACAGAATCAGTTTATCATAGATAGGCAGAAGATCCGACATGTGTAATTGAATTACACTGTCGGATCTTAAGAATGCAATTCTAGGCCGGCCGCTAGGTGGCGAGGCCATTGCGGCCGGCCTAGAATATGCAAATGAACACTTACGGCGATCCACAAACGTTCCGACGGGCCCGTCGCGCTAAATCTACGTAGTTTACGTCGAGTTACGCCGCGTAAAAATAGGGCTGAGTCCTATTTGACTAAGCCCTATTAAGTATGGCCGTCGTTCCCGCGTCGAAATTTTTAAATCTACGTCGTTTGCGTAAGACGTTCGTGAATGGCGCTGGACGCCATTTACGTTAACGTCTAAGCAAATGACGTCGGAGCGACGTCAGTTAGCGCAATGCACGTCGGGTAAGTTACCCGACGGAGCATGCGCAGTACGTCCGGCGCGGGAGCGTGCCTAATTTAAATGGGACTCGCCCCATTAGATTCGCGCCGGACGGATTTGAGTTACACCGCCGCAAATTTCCAGGTAAGTGTGTTGTGGATCGATACCTAACTTAGGAAATTTGCGGCAGTGTAACTTAAATCACTTAAGTTACGTTGCGCTGCGGGGCTGTGGATTTGGCCCTTAGGGGGCAAGAGTGGTTGGCGGGGGACGTCATTTGCTTAGACGTTAATGTAAATGGCGTCCAGCGCCATTCACGAACGTCTTACGCAAACGACGTAGATTTTAAAATTTCGACGCGGGAACGACGGCCATACTTAATAGGGCTTAGTCAAATAGGACTCAGCCCTATTTTTACGCGGCGTAACTGGACGTAAACGACGTAGATTTAGCGCGACGGGCCCGTCGGAACGTTCGTGGATCGCCGTAAGTGTTCATTTGCATATTCTAGGCCGGCTGCAATGGCCTCGCCACCTAGCGGCCGGCCTAGAATTGCATCCTTAAGATCCGACAGTGTAATTCAATTACACATGTCGGATCTTCTGCCTATCTATGGTAAACTGATTCTGTGGATCAGTTCCATAGATAGAAACAGGGATACGACGGCGTATCAGTAGATACGCCGGCATATCCCTTTTGTGGATTACCCCCTTATTGTACAAAAAAATAAGTTGCTTTGCTATTAGGATTTTTTGCAGAGAACAAGTTTATTCCTGTTTGTGGCCCTGATAAGAAGAATGATCTAATCAAGTTCACAGATTACTCCAGCATACAGAAGGAGAAGAGAAGATGGTAACCCTAGATGTGTCTGTTCACAGATGGAGACAATAGCACAATCAGGCCACTTTTATTGGATCTCCAGGTTCTTCCTGTAAGCAGAGCTGGTTCCTGCCTCTCCTTAATGAAGTCATTACTTCACCTCTGGCAGCAGGTAGTGGGAAGCACACAGTTAATACCCTCCGATTGTGCTCGTATTAGTGCCTAGACTAAACAATTTCACTGCACGGGTGTTTCTCAAGTGTCAGTACTGTACGGGGACTTGTAAGTATAGAGCTATATTATTCTTCAGGGGTTTCCCACTCAAATGGTGCCAGACATTAAATGGAGGTCCATATTATATTTTCAATGAGTGCATATTTTAAGTTATTATTTTGTGAGTGTAACTTAATCCTTTCAAGTCCCAAGAAAATGAAAACCTTCATGGCCAGACCAAATTTTGCATTTTGGTATGCACTTTATTCAACAATAAGCTTTTAGCTACTTAGCACACCTAAATGATATTCACATCATTTTGTTTCTAGAGCATATAGGGGACTAAACTGGTCATTTTTAAAACTACTCTGATTATACTTTGTTATAACAAAGCAGACAAAAAAAAAATTACGTTTTAGTTGGTTTAACATATTTTGTAAAATTATTAATTCATTCATTATACTTAAAGGAGGAGTATGGTCAAAGCTACTTTGGCTGTACTTCTCCTGTAGGTCACAGAAGTGCAGTTAGTTGTGTTCTCCTGTGACCCATTTTCAGCCGACAGCGGGCTAAAGCCCACTGTCACCTGACGTCACTCAGGTGGTCCAGGCTCAGGAAAGATCCTGACTTTAAAGGTGCCTGGGAGACTGAGCCAACCACTCTTGCCCCCTGCACAATCTGGCTCTCCAGTGAGTGCTGGAGGGGTAGAGCAGGGAACCGGTGACTGAAAGTCACTGGCTTTCTGCTCACTGAAGGCCAAGAACTGAGTGATCAGCAGTCTTTGATCGCTTGGTTTTCAGACTTGGAAGCGGCGAAGGACAGATGAAGCATCGGATCAATGATGTATCCACCTAGGTGAGTATAATTTTTTTCTGAAACACATAATTCTCTTTTAAATTAGTTATTACAAATATTTTGGCAAAATGTATTTCTCTATTTGCCCTGAGTATAGGGACCCTAAAAGCCCATTCTAACTTTGTCCTTGAAGTGCATTGCGATAACACACGTGTTGTGACACATATTAATTGGCATTGCGTTGAGGCAGCCCATTCAAATGCCAATGCACCGGAAACAGAAAGAACTCCAGGAACGAGATACATTTAAACACTTACTTTGGGACAGCTTGGCTGAAACAAATTATCCAGATGCCACCTCTGAGGTTGTAGTCTATGCTACATACAGTAAGCAGCATCCTCTTCCAGTGGGTTCTCATGGGACTTCCACCCTGTGCACTAATATAGAGAGTGTCACTTGCTCTTGCACCTCTGTCACTCAGGAGAAGCCTTGTATTTTTTCTGGCTCTGAGTTAAACCTGTGTCACTAAATCTCAGGGTTACTAGAGACCACTCATCCTGGAAACTCTCTGATACCTCCCCCCTGTTTCCAGAGCATTGGAGGATGTTCTGGAACAAGTGGGTGGGAGTGAGAAGGAGCCATCTTGAAAATGTATGGGGTCTTGGCCAATCCCCAGGAGGGGGCTTGGCAGGGAACTAAGGAAATCCCATAAATAGACATGGGCCATGCCAGCATGGAGTTTGGGTGGAAGATGGAGAAGCAGTGCTGAGGGAGGCTGTCGGTGGCCTTTGAGGGACCCCTTACTGAACTGAAGCTCAGGCAAGCTGACCTGGAAGGATCCCACCACAAGAGGCAGTTGGAGGGATTCATACTGTAGAGTCAGCAGGAAGGAGCAAGCAGAGACAGTGAGTAGATCAGCACAGTGCAGGGTCAAGACAAGGGGAGAGACTGTCAGTTGTAACAGTGCTCTCTTGAAGACTGCAATGTGCCAACTCTAACATCTAACCTTGACCTAGGGAATCTTCATGTGTGTGTGTGTCAGTTTAGCAGGACGTGTGCAGAGAGTCAGTATGGAGGACTGGGGGAAAGAGCAGCCAGGTGTGGCGGGTGGTAGCCAGGTGGGCTGCAAGTAAGTGAAACTGGAATCAGTGGCCACAGGGAAGCAGAAAGGACTGTGTTATGCTGTTCACCCTATTTGTGCTACTTTATCAAACGGCTGAGAGCCCCTTCCTGTAAAGGGCCCTTGCTGAACTAGTAATATACTGCTAGATCCACCAGGAATGAGCAACAGGTGCTGTACAAAGGAACCAAGTTGTGCAGGTGGAAGGAAAAAGAAGATCTGTGCAAATCGGGAGGAAGTTGTGGAGGAAGTTGTCAATTTTTTTCCAAGTTGAACATCCTATAATTTCCTACTCCATCCAAGTTATAATCCCCTAATAGAACCTTAAAGGGTCACTAAAGGAAAAAAATGTTTTTGCTGAAATTACTGTTTATTGGGTATAGAGACATAAAAGTTAACTGATTCCTTTTAAAAATGATACAAAAAATGATTAAAAATTGAATTTAATCTATCATATAATGTGCCTCTAGTTCACTTTCGGTTTTAAAGGTACATACATGAAGTTCCGGGTGAGTCGGGAAGACTCACAGAACAAAAACAAACAAATCCAGGGCAGTGTTTTGTTTTTAAAATTAATCCGAGGAGTTTTAGACACACAGTAATGACAGCTTAGACCACCGTGAGAAAGCTCCCAGTATGATGGTTATAAGGAAACAGGCAACCAGGAAGTGTGGAGATCACAGCAGAATTACAGCTACTTCAAAGCAAAAACAAACAATGAGGACATGAAACCAGTACTGCAGTAAGGTAAAGGAAGCTATTTAGCTAAAAAAAAAAAAAATCCTTTAGTGACCCTTTAAAGCGGGGGTTCACCCTTAGAGGGCACTTTTTCCCCTTAGATTCCTGCTCATTTTCTCTAGGGGAATCGGCCATTTGTTTTAAAATATGTGCAGTACTTGCCCGTTTACGAGATGCATCCTCTCCGTCGCTTCCGGGTATGGGCTGCGGGAATGGGCGTTCCTTCTTGATTGACAGTCTTCCGAGAGGCTTCCGACGGTCGCATCCATCGCGTCACGATTTTCCGAAAGAAGCCGAACGTCGGTGCGCAGGCGCAGTATAGAGCCGCACCGACGTTCGGCTTCTTTCGGCTACGAGTGACGCGATGGATGCGACCGTCGGAAGCCTCTCGGAACTGTCAATCAAGAAGGAACGCCCGCTCCCGAAGACCCATACCCGGAAGCGACGGAAGAAGATGCAGCTCGAAAACGGGTAAGTACTGTTCATATTTTAATACAAATAGCCGATTCCCCTAGACCGAACGAGCAGGAAGCTAAGGGGAGAAAAAAAAAAATTTAACAAATGGGTGAACTCCCGCTTTAACTCAGCAGATCTCACGAGGGGTGTGCTACACAAGTCTCTTTTTGAGTGGTGGAGGTGAGCGAGACTCTACTAGGCCTGATTCCCACCTATGCATTTTTAGTGCTTTTTGCATGTTATATTTGAATAGGTGTATTTGGACAATTTCCAGGACATAAAAAATACTTCAGTCCTTAAGGTATTTAAAAGAAAAATTGGGAAAACTGGGCAGGCCATTGCTTGCTCAGTATAGAATATGACTTTTTGGAGATAGTATGTCTATGATTTGGTGAGCATATACAACACACAAGTATAGAAAAATAAAAAATGTATTAATGAAATAAAATAACATAATCATAAAACCACGTAAGCCATTGCTGAAGTGCTGATTACAGAGTGACTAGATGATACTAATGCTGGAAACCAACATGTTTCGCAATTTTGCGTTGTCAGGGCGCCGCATCCATCTACTCTTGTATCTGATCATCAGGGCCGGCGCTACCACTAGGCGGATTAGGCGACCGCCTAGGAGCGCACTGCCGCCTAGGGCGCCCGGCCGCTGGTTAGTGCACTCCAGCCCAGTGCCGCACTGTCCTCCACAGAGCTTGCACTGTTGCACACAATCCACCAGCGCCCTCCGCCCTAACATGTCAAGCAGTGCCGCCAGCACCACGGAGCGCGGCTCGTCAGGGACAGTCTCCTCTCTCCTCCACGATGAGCACACATCGTACGGCATCGGACATCCCCCCTGCGATCAGCCCTGAACCCATCACAGCTCCTGCGCTTCCTCCGTGTCCCGTGTGCCATGTGACAGGGGGATGTGGCCGCTCCGTACTCCTCCGGCTCTCAGGTTCTGCTGGTTACCTGGTGCGGGTGATGGGAAGGAGCAACCCCAGTGATCGGTGTGGTCGGGAGGTAGATGCGGGGCGGAGGAGTCTCTGGGGAGGGAGGGGGAGAGGAGAAGTCGCTGTTTTTGCAGCTGCCACTGATTGATAAATTAAATACTGCGTGTAGTCAGACCATATGGATGGATAGAGGAGGGGGTGGGGACTGGACTTCATACATATAACAAATTACTCTCCCCATATTGCACTTTTATACAAGTCAGAAGGCAAATGGCAGCAACAGAGACTGATCTGTATCAGACATTTGTAATTAGGGGTGTGTGTGAGTAGTGCCTTTGTTATCTTCAGTAAGGGGGGGTCAGTGTATGTGTCAGGTAAGAGGGGTCAGATAAGGGGGGTCAGTGTAGGGGTCAGGTAGGAGGGTCAGGGTAGGGGTCAGGTAAGGGGGGGTCAGTGTAGGGGTCAGGTAGGGGGGTCAGTGTATGTGTCAGGTAAGGGGGGTCAGTGTAGGGGTCAGGTAAGGGGGGTCAGTGTATGTGTCAGGTAAGAGGGGTCAGATAAGGGGGGTCAGTGTAGGGGTCAGGTAGGAGGGTCAGTGTAGGGGTCAGGTAAGGGGGGGTCAGTGTAGGGGTCAGGTAGGGGGGTCAGTGTATGTGTCAGGTAAGGGGGGTCAGTGTAGGGGTCAGGTAAGGGGGGTCAGTGTATGGGTCAGGTAAGGGGGGGTCAGTGTATGGGTCAGGTAAGGGGGGTCAGTGTATGGGTCAGGTAAGGGGGGGTCAGTGTATGTGTCAGGTAAGGGGTGGGTCAGTGTATGTGTCAGGTAAGGGGGGTCAGTGTATGTGTCAGGTAAGGGGGGGGGGTCAGTGTATGTGTCAGGTAAAGGGGGGTCAGTGTATGTGTCAGGTAAGGGGGGTCAGTGTAGGGGTCAGGTACGGGGGGTCAGTGTATGTGTCAGGTAAGGGGGGTCAGTGTAGAGGTCAGATAGGTTACATGTGTTGCAAGGGCAGAGTAAAGTGAAGTCAGGGGCGCAGCGCGCCTGGGGAGCGTCAAAATTAGGTTTCGCCTAGGGTGTCAAAGATCCTTGCACCAGCCCTGCTGATCATACAAAGCCGATGTATGCGTCTTATGGGCAGCACTCAACTCTACACCACTGGAAGGGGATCCACGAGGATATTGGCGCTCTTGTTCCGCCTTGAATATCGCAATAGGTAACAGCTGTTCCCTTTACGGCCTATATAGATCTGATTAATGGATGAGGGTGCTTATGGCATATATGTGCTGCACGTATTAGTATATTGCGCAGTATGTCACCCCCAACTATAGGCATTACATTGAATGGTATTATTATCTCAATGATGCCAAGCCCGGCTGAGTTTTACTCATACTTATTATTAAGTGCCATATTTTTCCATCCTTTTTTTAGCTTAGCTGTAGCAGGAACACTCATTGGCCCCATCCCGTTTGGTTGTATGTAGTTGCGTGCTGACATTTGGAGATAACACTGTGGGATTTCTATCATTGCAATAGCAGGTATACACCTTTTCTTAATAGAGTATGTAATTACGATTTTTTTTTTGTTCTATGTATATATATTTACCTTATTTCGGTTCTATATTATCTAGCTTTATTAATTTATGTAATGTATTAGATTCTGTAGATTCGGTTTCCACATACTCCACGATTATCAGCACGGTCCAATAGCTTCACAGTAATCCGGCGGGTCTGACTCCTACCGGATGCATGAACCCATAGGAATTAGCCATATTTATGTGGGCATCTGATGTATGGTATGTGCGGTCTCCTTAGAACACCATAGACTAGGTCAGCGTAAATTTATGAAATTGGCTGTTACCAATGTAATGAACTGAATAATTTTGAATGCAGATTTGTACTAATGATATGCACTCTGTTTTGTATGATCAGATACAAGAGTAGATGGATGCGGCACCCTGACGACGCAAAATTGCGAAACATGTTGGTTTCCAGCATCAGTATCATCTAGTCACTCTGTAATCAGCACTTCAGCAATGGCTTAAGTTGTTTTATGATTATGTTATTTTATTCCATTAATACATTTTGTATTTTTCTATACTTGTGTGTTGTATATGCTCACCCAATCATAGACGTACTATCTCCATAAAGTCATATTCTATACTGAGCAAGCAATGGCCTGCCCAATTTTCCCAATTTTGCTTTTTGCATGTTGCAGATTTGCACTACAGTCCATTTAACATGATTTCCTATGGAACACATTCTGTAGTGCAAATCTGCAAAAAGCACTAAAAACGCATAGGTGTGAATCAGGCCTTAGGCCTAATTCACACCTATGCAGGTTGCAGTTTGCATACTCCAGGTGCATTTTGCATTTTTCAATACACATTTTTCATACATTAAAGTCTATGGAACCAAAAACCAGAAAAAAGTCTCTGGCCCATTCCATAAAATGCACAGATAAGAACTACATCCATAAGACAACCATGTTAAATGGACTGTAGTGTGTTTCTGCAAAACTGAAAACGCACAAAAATAAAATGCATAGTTGTGAATCAGGCCTTACTGTAATAACAGCTTTACTTTGCACCATGCTGTGTTCATGTACAAAGGTGCCTGTGCATTCATGGGTGGGAAGGGCAACTTTTATTTTTTATTCATTATTTTATAAAGTATTACTATATTTAAGGGCCTATTTACAAATGTCCATTTTGATGCAGCAAACGTGCTGTCAAGTAGAAGTCCCATACTTTGGCTGGTTCCCATCTAAATTCTGCAATTTAATGAGAAAGACAAATGGAGACTCTATAGGCTCATTTACATATACAAGTTTACATTAACATGCACCCCGTGTGCACACAGAACAAGGTACATCCAGTCCTAAAAAAAAAAAACTTATTTTGTCCTATTTACTACTATCACAGTCAGGCCCATAAGCCCCCTTGTGATATTAGTGATGGTTTCTATTTATAGGAATATTGGGCACCTATTAGATCCTGATGTCTCCCCTGACACTAACCCAAGCATTGGGGACTTACAACAGCTGTGCTGAGACTTTGACAACTCCAAACTGGAATGGCAGGAGGGGATTGAGAATGGGAGTTTCTTCATCTCCTCTACATTGATGGCCTCCACAGAGGTCTCGGGCTCATAGAGGAGAGGCATGGGGAAGAAGAGAGGTGCCTAATTACCCACCTTCTGACATGCCCAAGTGATTAATTCTACAATAAAACTGACAAAATGCAGCAAAAAGAAAACAACCCCACAGCTGCTATTGCAGAGACGGTTTGTTTTCATTCTTTCACTGCCCCACCTGGCGGTCAAAGGGTTAACTATGCATTTGAATGGTAACAATTTAGAGTTAATGATGAAATCTTCCAGGCCCCAAACATAGTCTGCAGCTTCCCCATTGAGATCAGTGGCTGATGTCAGATTAATGCAAGGAACCAATAAAGAAAACTATAAAATGAAAACCCTACAATGATTGGTGTCCAAGGGTCATCCTTTAGGCTAGGTTCTCACTGGAACCGGCTGTGGATCGCACAGGAATGCTGTGCATCCCCATTCTCCAGTTCAGGGACGAATCTTTGCTTGAACTCCGCAAGAGGCGGCCACATTCTGCATAGGTGTCAACCCAGCCTCAATGTAAATTAATCACCAAGTTGCATAAGAGAAAATTACTGGGAGAATCATTGGACATATAGGGGTTGATTTACCAAAGTTGGTGAGCACACAATGCATAGAAACCAATCAGCTTTCAGGTTTTATTGACCAAGCTTAATTGAACAAGCTGAAGTTAGAAGCTGATTGGTTACTATACATAACTACACTGGGATCTGTGTGCACAGGAAAGGGATTTCTAATAAAAAAAACAATATATATATATATATTGTAGCGCCTGTGTACTTATCAGTACAGGTGCTATGTTAAATCTAGTGGGATGAGAGACTTACTTGCTGTCATCTGTGTTTGATTTATTTAAATTTGGCTGTCGCCAGCCCTGAACTGTCCTGTGGGTCACTCTGTTCTCCAGAGATGCTGTTTCATCTCTGGACGGCAGGTAGCGCCAGAGGGGTTCGGGCGGAGCCACTTCTTCCCAGCAGCCAATTAGAGGAGTTTTCCCATGCGGAGCATGCTGGGGAGGAGTATTTCTGTGGCGGAGGCGATTGCTAGGGGTTCTTTGTGGGTTCCTGGTTCCAGGTGCGGCAACCACCTTTAGGGTGTGCGCACATCACGGGCCCCGGCGATATGGCCTACCAGACTGGAGCGCACATGCTACGCGGAGTTCCTGACTCTGGGCCCGGATGGCCCGGAGCATCTGATGCTGCTAAGGGGCCCCAGTGACTTACTGGGTTCCCCCATCTCTATTGAAAAGATCCCAAGCGAGTTGTGCTGTTCGGTAGGGGATCGGCTTGAGGAGAACCCGGAGGCAGGTGATCCAATAGGGCTTGAACGAACCATCGGGGATCTGGGTACCGGACACTGACAGGTTGTATGCGGCAAACTGTTAGTCGGTGACCCCAAATTATACACTGGGAGGATTCGCTCTACTATCCAACTTTTGAAGCACTAGGCCTGTGGCAGAGGTCTCATCCAGAAATCGAAATTCTATTAGAGCCAAGTCTGTGGCAAAGACTTGTTCCTTCCCAGGAGAGCTAAGTGACACTCTGGCTGCCAGGCCTGTGAGAGGGACCTGTCCAGGGGCACTTTACCCACTTTGGCTGAAGTGGCGACGAGGAAAGATTTACTACTGGAGGCAGGACTACTTCTGTTCATCCATTGCCTGTATCTGCAAGGTTTATTCTTTCTTTCACCAATCTGTCCTATCTACCTCAAGTTGACTGTTGGTCGTGTTGGGCCAGAAATAAAGCATTGAAAACGTCAATTAACAGTCTGGACATTCCGTTACTGCTCTCGTCACTATCATCACCCCTAGACATATCACAGAGGTAACTTAAATACGCCGATCCCAAATCTACAATATTTTTAATTCAGTCTTGTAGCACAATTCGGCCCCTTTCACACAAGTGGATATAATTCAGCTTTAACCTCCCTAGCGGTATGATTACTCCCGATTTTAGGTGCTGAAAGCGGTACCATTATTTGCAAGGAAATTTGGTGATTTGTACTGTAGGCCTGTAATTCTTAGGAATAACTCACTTAAATCTGACCAAACAAGAGTCTAGTAGGTATGAAAATTTTTTAAAAACAAAATTATAAATTATAATATAATAAATAATTATAAATAATTCTAACAAATAATAATATAATTATAATAAAAATTATTCAATAATGTAATCAACTCAAATACACTGAAATTTGCTCAGTTGCAGAATTGTCGCTGTCATTACTTTTATTTTTTTATGACGAATTTCCCCACAAATCGCTGTCACTCAATTCTGCTAGTGATTATAATTTATTATCGCTGTTGTCTTGCTGCTCTAAAACCATTTTGACATAAAGGGACACTTTTGGTTGCTATGGACAATCTACAGTTTGCAGGGAGAAAGAACAGTTTTTATTATATAAAAGAACATGTAGGGCACTGGGCAGACCACTAGGGACAAGGGGGGTGTGTATTTTTTACATACAGTACTGTAATCTATAAGATCACAGTATACTGTATGTATAGTGTTTGTTTACCTTTTTAAATTTGGCGCCGTTCTCCGCTCCTGTGCGTCGTAACGTCGCAGGGAACGGAGATCGGCGGCACACAGAGGCACTGTGTGAATCGAGCGAGCACCCGCTCGCTCACACAGCGCAGTGGCATCGCTGGATCCAGGGACAAGGTAAGTAAACCCTGCCATAGGATGCTGCGAGGCGAGCCCGAGTCTGATTTAGGGTTACTGATCGCAGCACAAAAATGTAACCCCGAGTCAGACTCGGGAATACCGCCAGGGGGGTTAAGGCCTGATTCACACCTATGCAGGTTGCAGTTTGCATATTCCAGGTGCATTTTGCGTTTTCAATACACGCTTTTGATCCATTGAAGTCTATAGAATCAAAAACCAGAAAAAGTCCCTGGCCCTTTCCAAAAAATGCACAGATGTGAATGTGACCCTTAGGAAACCATGTTAAATTCAGGCATACCCTACTTTTAAGTACACAATAGGGCTTATTTACTATCGCTGGAGAGTGAAAAATCAGGCTCACTTCTGCATAGAAACCAATGAGCTTCTAACTCCAGCTTGTTCAATTAGGCCTGGTAATAAAACCTGGAAGCTCATTGGTTTCTGTGCAGAAGTGAGCCTTATTTTGCACTCTAAAGCGATAGTAAATAAACCCCATGGTGTATTTAAACGTGGGGTACACCTGTAGACTGTAGTGTGTTTCTGCAAAAACAGAAAACACGCTAAAAAATGCATAGGTGTGATGTGTGAACCAGGCTTTAGCTGTGGATAGATGAAGTTATCTACAGCACCTAAACAAACACAATGCTTTCCTATGGCACCATTCACATACTGTGTTTAGCGACGGTTTTGTTACATGGGCTTTTGTGTGGTATGGAAAAAAAAATTTCACTGCGTCCAGGACCGATTGCAGATATTTGTACATAACCGCAGGTGATCGCAGTATACTATTTAACCTGTGGATAATCGCGGCAACAAGGAAAGAAAAACAACAGGAAGCACATCAGAAATGGCAGGAATGTTCCACCGCAGCTAAACGCAGCCGCACGTAATCTCAATGTATAGTACAACTAGAAGTGCTCGCTGTGCCTGGAGTCTTGGAATTTCAAAATAACAAAACATCCTTTTACCAGCGGCAGGACAGCCGCCCGTGTGAAAGAGGCCTTATTATCCTGAAGAAGCAGATGGTACACGAAACGCGTACACTACTGCATATGGATATTCTGGGCAAAATGCATTCTATGAGATTTTACTTTTATATCTATGTCCTTTTTAATGAATGATCTGTAAAAAATATTGTTTTTATTATGAGATCTCTTTCTGACTTTTTTGGGTTTGATTTACTAAAACTGAACAGTCCAAAATCTGATGCAACTGTGAATGGTAACAAATCAGCTTCTAACTTCAGCTTGTTCTATCAAGCTTTGACCAAAAAATGTTTTCTATGCAGAGCTGCACCAGATTTTGTACTTTACATTTTTAGTAAATCTACCCTTATATGTCCAATAGTTATCACTGAAACTCCCAGGAATGTGGGGAATTCAATAAAGCCGTTTTGCGCTAGTTTTAGCAACATTGCTTACACTGGCGACAAATTTGGGTAGTTATAATTACTGCCACTTTAAGAACCTGTCACTGCCAGTTTGCAGATTAGGAGACTTCCAGACCACCCGCCATCATTATACGTCCCTACTTTGAAGAGGATTACCATTGTTATGACAGCAGCTAGCTGCCATAACCCCAGTATCCTCTTCAAGAGCGGGATGTCCGGTTTCAGATAAAAGTGGTCTCTGTGACGGATTCGCCGCTCTCCCGCTGTCTCCAGTGCCCTCTGCTGCTAACCGTGGCCGTCGGCGGCAGCAGAGGTGATCGGAATGTCTGTGGCATGGACACAAGTGAGGGGAAGATGGCCCCTACCCATCTCCATACTACTGCAAGGCGGAAGCAATGTCAAAGTTCTTACAGTAAAGAGACATTTATTTATTAAAATTTTTTTAACCACCTAAGACCCGGACCATTATGCAGGTAAAGGACCTGGCCCCTTTTTGCGATTCGGCACTGCGCCGCTTTAACTGACAATTGCGCGGTCGTGCGACGTGGCTCCCAAATAAAATTGGCGTCCTTTTTTTTCCCACAAATAGAGCTTTCTTTTGGTGGTATTTGATCACCTATGTGGTTTTTTATTTTTTGCGCTATAAACAAAAATAGAGCAACAATTTCGAAAAAAAAATATCAATATTTTTTTACTTTTTGCTATAATAAATATCCCCAAAAATATACATTTTTTTCCTCAGTTTAGGCCGATTCGTATTCTTCTACATATTTTTGGTAAAAAAAAAACGCAATAAGCGTTTATTGATTGGTTTGCGCAAAAGTTATAGCGTTTACAAAATAGGGGATAATTTTATGGCATTTTTATTAATATTTTTTTTTACTAGTAATGGCGGTGATCATCAATTTTTTTTGTGACGGGGACATTATGGTGGACACATCGGACACTTTTGACACATTTCTGGAACCATTGTCATTTTGACAGCGAAAAGTGCTATAAAATGCACTGATTACTGTGAAAATTACAATGGCAGTGAAGGGGTTAACCACTAGGGGGCGCTAAAGGGGTTAAGTTACCCTAAGGGAGTGATTCTTACTGTAGGGGGGCGGGGCTGGATGTGTGACATCACTGATCGTCGTTCCCTATATCAGGGAACAGACGATCAGTGACAAGCCAAAGAGAAGAATGGGGAAGGTGTGTTTACACTCACCTCTCCCCGTTCTTC
Source organism: Rana temporaria (assembly GCF_905171775.1). NCBI lineage: Eukaryota > Metazoa > Chordata > Amphibia > Anura > Ranidae > Rana > Rana temporaria. Next base: position 88,841,411 of record NC_053490.1, read on the forward strand.
AGCTCCTGTGACCCGATCGCGAGACACCGGTGGCGATCGGGTCCGTGGGTCCCGTGGGCGTGGATACGGAGCTTTTGACCAGGTCTCGAGCGTGTCGGCGCTGGCGCACGTGACCCATGGCTTTGCACTTAAAGGGCAACGTACCTGTACGTGCCTGTGCCCAGCCATGCCATTCTTCCGACGTATATATCGCCGTTAGGCGGTCCTTAAGTGGTTAAATGACATTAAAAAAATGATATTTTTTTTATTGCATTTTAGTGTAAATATGAGATCTGAGGTCTTTTTGACTCCAGAGCTCATATTTAAGAGGACCTGTCATGTTTTTTCTCTATTACAAGGGATGCTTAAATTCCTTGTAATAGAAATAAAAGTAAAAAAAAAAAATTTATTTTTTGAAAGAACAGTGTTAAAAAGTAAAATAAAAAGGTAAAATAAATAATAAATACATGTTTTAAATGCGCCCTGTCCTGACAAACTCGCGTGCAGAAGCGAACGCATACGTGAGCAGAGCCCGCATATGAAAACGGTGTTAAAACCACACATGTGAGTTATTGCCGCGATCCTTATGCCTTGTACACATGGTTGGACTTTTGACCGTGCAAAGGTCCGCCATGAGTCTGTCGGAAGTATAACGGCAGTGTCATCTTAAGAGCATTATAGGCCCCCGGGCAATACAGTGCACTGGGGCCCTGTCTACACAATCACGCACGAGAATTTACTGACAAAAATCATAAAATTTACTGGCAGAACCACATCTTTTACTGCCAGTGCAAAAAAAAGTACCTAAAATTACAGTTTTCAGTGCCGAACAATGCAAATGTCAGTATTTAAACTATAAAATGTCTTCATTGACATGGAGGTCAGGTTACTCTAACCCAGCCAGCACAGAGTTTCCTCTTACATCAGAGTCTGCAGGGATCCCCTTACAGTGAAAGGGAACTCTTATGTAAAGGGGAACGCTGCAGATCATGATCTAAGGAGGGAACTCTGATGTGGAGGGGGGCTCTGGTGACCAGAGACCACCTTATATCAGAGTCCACTGCTTTCTTTTTCCCACTTACATCAGGGTCCGCAGACTGAGTTCCCCCTTGCATTGTAAGGGGGAATCCTGCAGACTCTGATGTAAAGGGGAACTCTGATGTGGGGGGCACTCTGGTGACCAGAGACCACCTTCCGTAGAGTAAATACACTAAGGTAAGGGGGGTCACTAATATAGGAGGGGGAACCTTTATATCAGTGCCCCCTTACATTTTTGCATTCACTCCCCCCTTACATCAGCAACCCCCCGCACTCATGGAGGACCGGATCTTCTCTGTGATTTCTGCAAACTGGGCATTAGCAGTTCTAACCCGTCACTCGCCACAATTTTTTACTGGAGTTGCTGGGCAGCCGGTGGGGCCCCCCAGGCAAGCAGGGCCCCAGGGCAACTTCCCAGCGTGCCCAATGGAAAAGATGGCCCTGTATAACTGAAAGAAAGAGAACAGATTCTCTATCTAAGGTCCATCGGACTTCGAGAAAAAAAGTCAGATGGAGGCTACACACAGCGGGACTTTCCGAGAAAAAAAGTCAGATGGAGGCTACACACAGCGGGACTTTCCGAGAAAAAAAGCCCGTCTGACTCTTTTTCTCGGAAAGTCCTGCCGTGTGTACGAGGCATTAAAGCGAGAGCAATAATTCTAGACCTCCTCTGTAACTCAAAAAATGCAATGTGTAGAATTTTTTAAACGTTGCCTGTGGAGATTTTTAAGGGTAAAAGTTTGTCGCCATTCCACGAGCAGGCGTAACTTTGAAGCGTAACATGTTGGGTATCAATTTACTCAGTGTAACATTATCTTTCACAATATAATAAAAAATATGGGCCAACTTTACTGTTATCTTATTTTTTAATTTAAAAAAATGTGAATCTTTTCCCAAAAAAGTGGGCTTGTAAGACCGCTGCGCAAATACGGTGTGACAAAAAGTATTGCAAAGACTGCCATTTTATTCTCTAGGGTGTTAGAAAAAAATATATAATGTTTGGGGGTTCTAAGTAATTTTCCTTAAAGGGGTTGTAAAGGTTTGTTTTTTATTTTCTAAATAGGTTCCTTTAAGCTAGTGCATTGTTGGTTCACTTACCTTTTCCTTCCATTTCCCTTCTAAATGTTTTTTTCCTTTGTCTGAATTTCTCGCTTCCTGTTTCTCCTCAGTAAGCTTGCCCCCATCATCTGAGTCGTTCTGGCTGGGGGTTAGTCAGCCAGAACAGTTTACTGAGGAGGAACAGGAAGTGAGAAATTCAGACAAAGAAAAAAAACATTTAGAAGGGAAATCGAAGGAAAAGGTAAGTGAACCAACAATGCACTGGCTTAAAGGAACCTATTTAGAAAATAAAAAACAAACCTTTACAACCCCTTTAAGTGGTTAAGACCAACCTTAGTCATTTCAGTACTTGGAGTGGAGGAGTGTGTCTGTGCTGGGAAGCTGTCATGTATGTGACAGCTTCCTGCGCAATTCTGCATCCCCGCCCCCATTCAGCTGTCATCCAGAAGATTCTCCAGCTGAAAGCTAAATGAAAACAAAGGAGCTGGGGACACTGGTGATGTCATTACCCAAACATGGCAATGCCCATATTTTGGAAATGATTTCTCACTGGGTACAGTCTGATGAGAGACTAGTTCGTAATCAATGCCACTTGGCTGTGCTGTCAATTAGTATTCAAGCAGACTTGATGTGCCGGATTCTGACAGCTCCTGCAGCTGGACGAGGCAGGGCGGAGCACTCAGCAATATTTACTGTATGACTAGGGCAATATGTGCCCAGGGACTTTCCTGTGTGCATGATGCCCTAAACATACATAACTAGGGCCGAAACAACTAATCGATTATGAAAATAGTTGTCAACTATGTTCATAATCGATTAATCGGCCAGTTGATTAGTTGGCCTGCATATAGAATGCATTATTTGTTTACATATCAAGAAATACAGTGCAGCACACATACAGCTCAGCACACTATCCATACATGTCACTAAGTGCCTGAGAATTTGTGAAAGTGTGAGGAGCAATGCCTCATGGGACATGTAGTCCTGGGCAAGAAGTGAGTGGTTCTAAAGGCTGAAGTTTTGTTTACCTTGCTATAGGGGGCGCTCTATACTATACTTTGCAGCTTGCTATTGAAGCACTCTGAAGGCAGGAGGAGCCAGAATCAGTGAGGGACCCCAGAAGTGGAGGATCTGGGCTGCTCTGTGCAAAACCATTACACAGAGCAGGGAAGTATAACAAGTTTGTTAAAAAAAAAAAATCACTTTAAAGACTCTGTGCAGGGAAGATCAGCATCTGAACCCAGGGAAAGTGGAGGTAATAGAAGGCATTACCACTGTGTATGGATATTTAAGAATACATTGCCTTTATTTTTTTATTTACATATTAACTAAATTGTACACCACACTTTTTTTTAAGATTATCCGATTAGTCGATTAATCGAAACAATAATTGGCCAACTAATCGATTATGAAAATAATCGTTAGTTGCAGCCCTATACATAACACTAGGTGCACTGCTCAGCTGTCAGTCTCTTTTAGAGTTTGACAGGCTACCCACAGCGGGAATGGACGGTGTGTCTGTTTCTTCCAGCTGCAGCACACAGCGGCGCTAAACATCCATTGTGCATGGGGCCTAAGGCCTCGTTCACACCTATGGATTTTTTTGTGCGTTTTAAGTTTTGCAGAAACACACTACAGTCCATTTAACCTGGTTCCCTATGAGTGTAGTTCACGTCTGTGCATTTTATGGAAAGGGCCAGGGATTTTTTTTTGTGTTTTGGTTCCATAGACTTCAATAGATCAAAAGCGTGTATTGAAAAACACAAAATACACCGGAAATATGCAAACTGAAACTTACATAGGTGTGAATCAGGTCTACCTTGATCCACTGCAGTTCCTGTACTTCTATTACCAAATATAGACTAGAACACCCTTCACATTTCCCCCAGGGGCCTATTGACTCTCAATTGCCTCTGATTTCGAAGGAACTGTCCGTCATTCAGACCAAAGTCCCTCTTTCCTCCTCATTTGTCCCTCATTTTGGTTTGCTCTATATAGTTGTACAGTAAAACCTTGGTTTGAGAGCGTTTTGCAAGACAAGCTAATTTTTTTTTATAATTTTGACTTGATATACAAGCGTCATGTCACAACTGGGTATAGAAGAGAGGGACCTGTAAGTGTAGCAATATGGTTACATTTAATGAAGGTACAACATTTAGTAACCATATTGCTACACTCAGAGGCGCCGCTCTTTTTTATACTTTGTAGCTCCTGCTGGATTTTGCTTCTAATCCCCTTGTGGAAGCTTCCATTTGTGGATGGACATTTTGTGGTTACACAATCTGGTCACTTTGGGCTAGATTTAGGTACAGTTACGCCGGCGTATCAGTAGATACGCCGTCGTAACTCTGAATCTACGCCGTCATAAATTTAAGCGTATTCTGGAAACCAGATACGCTTAAATTAGGCTAAGATACGAGCGGCGTAAGTCTCCTACGCCGTCTTATCTTAGGATGCATATTTATGCTGACCGCTAGGTGGTGCTTCCGTTGAGTTCGGCGTAGAATATGCAAATGAGCTAGATACGCCGATTCAGAAACGTACGTGCGCCCGGCGCATTTTTTTACGTCGTTTACGTAAGGCTTTTTCCGGCGTAAAGTTAGTCGAACAAATAGCTGGCCTAGCCAATGTTAAGTATGGCCGTTGTTCCCGCGTCGAAATTACAAAATTTTACGTCGTTTGCGTAAGTCGTCCGTGAATGGGGCTGGAAGTAATTTACGTTCACGTCGAAACCAATACGTCCTTGCAGCGTACTTTGGAGCAATGCACACTGGGATATGTCCACGGACGGCGCATGTACCGTTCGTGAAAAAACGTCAATCACGTCGGGTCACGAGTCATTTACATAAAACACGCCCCCCTGTTCCACATTTGAATTACGCGCGCCTAGGCTGGCCCATTTACCCTACGCCGCCGTAACTTAGGAGGCAAGTGCTTTGTGAATACAGCACTTGCCTCTCTGACTTACAGCGGCGTAGCGTATATGCGATACGCTACGCCGCCTCAAAATTACGCCGACATACCTGAATCTAGCCCTTTATATGGACTATAGACTGAAGGACTTATGAATAAATGGTTGTGGAATGAATCATTTGAGTTTCCATTATTTAAGGGGAAACTTGCTTTGATATACAAGTGCTTTGGATTACAAGCACCTTTCATCCAAATTCTAAATCGCTGCATCTGTAAATTCCAAAAGCCAATATAAAGGAATAGTAGTGGTAAAGAAGCAATTGTTATTTTAATTTTTTAATTCTTTATTTTGCAGTTTGGGAAATGAACATAGGGCGGTGAATATATCACAACAGGAATAAACCTTGTCCAAAAAATATAACAGTACATGATAGCTAAGCTAATACAGCAACAGTTGCTAGGTCAGCTGACTCATGGACCATCGGCAACCTCTTGCATCAAAGCTTGGAGTAGGATGTTACTCCGAATCGCCATTTCCAAAACATTTTTATATTTTCACAATAGGAAGATAGTAAGGAGTAGGATTGCAGTTTTCATGACCGCACCAGAAAAAATTAAATACAGAAGAAGAATCACCTGTGGGTTTAACCAATGTTTTTTTATTTTTTTTGGTACAATTCTTCTTTAAGCCTTGGAAGATTTACCCCCCTTCATGACCAGGCCATTTTTTGCGATACACCACTGCGTATCGAAAAAAAATAAAAAAATAAAAAAAATAAATATATATATATATATATATATATATATATATATATATATATATATATATATATATATATATATATATATATTTTTTTTTTTTTTTTTTTTTTTCTTTTTTTTGGTAAATGTGTTATTAGGGAGGGGTGAGGAGGCAGGAGAATTGACCTTCCTAAAGTGAGTAATGTTCCTATAGTGAATGAAGTCCCCAGAGAAAACTCACACAAACACAGGGAAAACATGCCAACTCCATGCAGATAGTATTGTTAAATAACAAATATATAACAAAAAGGCATTTTTGTTATTTTTAAGTAAAATAAACATAACAAGGGCCTTAAATTGGGGAGGAGAATTGTTTTGTCTATACTAAGCTGGAAACTGCAAATATCCTGGAAAGTATGAGAATGCCAGCTTGCAACAGACGGTACCGCATCCTTATTACAAATGAGTACATTTATAGGACATAACCTTAACAGGTTTACATGAGAACAGTTTGCATAAGAAAACAAAAAGTGATACATTTTTACTTAGATAGAATATATATGAAGGTAGCACCCTCTAGTGGTAGCACTTGTTAACTGGCACCCCTGTCTAGTTCAATTGTATCACATAATGCCGATTACTAATAAACCAACCGCAAGCCCGTCTGTGGATATGGCAATACATCTACTGCCGTTTGGTGCACTTGGTGATAAATACTGCTTATGAAAGCTGACTTTAGGAAAAGGGTCATTGACCATCAAGAACACCCCAGATCTCATTCATGGCAGAAATGGCTAGTTGTTCAATGTATATGTCAGAAAGCCCCTAGAGAACTTGTGTGAGGTCACTCCTTTAGCCAGATTCAGATAGACTGGCTTACTTTTGAGGCGGCGTAGCGTATCGCATATACTCTACGCCGCCGTAAGTCAGAGAGGCAAGTGCTGTATTCACAAAGCACTTGCCTCCTAAGTTACGGCGGCGTAGCATGAATGGGCCGGCGTAAGCGCGCCTAATTCAAATGAGGATGAGGGGGCGTGTTTTATGTAAATGACTCGTGACCCGACGTGATTGACGGTTTTTTACAAACGGCGCATGCGCCATCCGTGGACATATCCCAGTGTGCATTGCTCCAAAGTACGCCGCAAGGACGTATAGGTTTCGACGTGAACGTAAATAACGTCCAGCCCCATTCACGGATGACTTACAGAAACAACGTAAAATTTTCAAATTTCGATACGGGAACGACGGCCATACTTAACATTGACTAGGCCAGCTATTTGTTCGACTAACTTTACGCCGGAAAACGCCTTACGTAAACAGCGTATCTTTACTGCGACGGGCAAATGTACGTTCGTGAATCGGCGTATCTCGCTGATTTATGCATTCTAGGCGTAAATCGGCGTTCACGCCCCTAGCGGCCGGCGGAACTAGACAGCTAAGATACGACGGCGCAGGCCGTCATATCTTAGCTAGGTTTAAGTGTATCTCAGTTTGAGAATACACTTAAACATACGACGGCTTAGATTCCGAGTTACGACAGCGTATCTACTGATACGCTGGCGTAACTCTTTGTGAATCCAGCTACTTATCTTTAACATATCACAACCTAAACTAAGCACATCAAAACGCAGGTAGTGTATGTGGTTATGCATTACAGCATCTTGCATCCAGGTTCAGTGCATTGATTATAAAATACATACCTCTCAACTTTTTGAGATGGGAATGAAGGACACCTATCAGCAAAAGTATGCAGGCATAGGACACACCCCTTGTCACGCCCCCTTAAAGGAGAATTGTACAAAAAATAAGATTGGTTAAACCCACAAGTGCTTTTTTACCACTACTATTCCTTTATATTGGCTTTTGGAATTTACAAATGCAGCAATTTAGAATCAGATGAAAGGTTTAGCACTGGGAAACACTTTTTGATAGATAAAAAGTGCATTTTATATACAATTATAAAGATCAAACCAAAATGAGGGACAGATGAGGAGGGATGGGGGACAGAGGGACATTGCTCCAAATCAGGGACAGTCCCTCAAAATCAGCGACAGTTGGGAGCTATGCAAAATATGCAATGTATCTTTAATTAAAATTAGTGTGTAATACCTGAATGTGTCCTGAAACAGCCTCAAATAATCTTCTGTACAGTAGAACTCAGACTAGGAGAGGGTGGGTCAGTATTCTGTCTGTTGCATGTGCTGACAAGTAAGATGCTGACAGAAGGAGGGAGCAGAGGCATGACCTCATCTTTTTGCTGCTGTTCCTATATAGATGTACAGACAGATGAACAGGTTATATTGATGAGCTGCAGGTAAGGTCTGGCAAGGTGGCGGGAATATGTGAATCGAAATTTTAATTCTTCAGGAGGTAAAAAAAAAAAATCATACAGAGGTGCATCTCAAAAAATTAGAATATCATCAAAAAGTTCATTTATTTCAGTAAGTCAATTCAAAAAGTGAAACTCATATATTTTATTATAGATTCATTACACACAGAGCAATATATTTCAGGCATTGTTTTTCTATTAATTGTGATGATTATGGCTTACAGCTAGTGAAAACCCCAAATTCAGTATCTCAGAAAATTTTAATATTACATAAGACAATAACAAAAGAATTTTGAATACAGAAATGTTGGCTTACTAAAAAGTATGTCCATGTACAGTATAGTATGCACTCAATACTTGGTCAGGGCTCCTTCTGCATGAATTACTACATCAATGCGGCGTGGCATGGAGGCGATCAGCCTGTGCTACTTAGGTTGACCACGTGTCTCGGATTGCCCGGGACAGTCCCGCATTTTGCAGTTCTGTCTCGGGTTCCGGGCACCTTTATTCCAGGACAATACAGTGTCCCAGAATAAAACTGACTACATTTATTAACCACTTTCTGACCGCTGGCCGTTATATAACATCCTCGGCTTTGTGGTGGTATATCTGAATGATGGGTGCAGCTACAGGCATCATTCAGATATCTGCATTTTCAGCCGGCGATTCCCTACACCATAAGAATGATCATAGCGGCTGTTCCGCCGCTTGATCATTCTTACGGGCGGCTAGATGGGACGTCCCCCCCCCCTCCCGCCGCCCTCCGGTGTTTCTACCGACTCACCTGTGCGATTGGTGAGTCGGTGAGAGGATCCGCCGGCCCCGGATGTTGATCATAGAGATTTCCGGTGGACCAGATGGTCGCTGGAGTCTCTATGATCGTCAGAGGCCGGGCACAATGTTATGACATCACGCCCGGCCTCTGAATTTTATTATTTTAGGCTTCCCAGCCTAGAGGTGAGATGTGAGGTCTTATTGACCTCAAATCTCGCTGTAAAGAGGTCCTGTCATGCCATATTCCTATTACAAGGGATGTTTACATTCCTTGTAATAGGAATAAAAGTGATAAAAAAAAAAGTGTCAAAATATTTTTTTTTAAGTAAAATTAACAATAAGGTTTTTTTTTTTAAGTGTCCTTGTCCTCGTGTGCTCGCACGCAGAAGCGAACGCATACGTATGTCCCACCCACATATGAAAATGGTGTTCAAACCACATAGGTGAGGTGTTGCCGCGAACATTACAGAGAGAGCAAGAATTTTGTCCCTAACTCAAAACATGCAACCAGTTAAAAACTTTAAAGCGTCGCCTATGGGGATTTTTAAGTAGCGACGTTTGGCGCCATTCCACGAGCGTGTGCAATTTTGAAGCGTGACATGTTAGGTATCTATTTACTCAGTGTAACTTCATCTTTCACATTATGCAAAAAAATTGTGCTAACTTTACGTTTTTTTTTAAGCATTAAACATTTTTTTTTTTTTTAAAAACACGTTTGAAAAATTGCTGCGCAAATACCGTGCGAGATAAAAAAAGTTGCAATGACCGCCATTGTATTCTCTAGGGTCTCTGCTAAAAATAACATATATAATGTTTGGGGGTTCTATGTAATTTTCTAGCAAAGAAATTATGATTTTTACACGTAGGAGAGAAATGTTAGAATTGGTTGTCAAGTGGCTTAACCACTTAAGGACCGCCGCATGTACATATACGTCAGCAGAATGGCACGGACAGGCACATCAACATACCTGTATGTGCCTGCCTTCCCATGGGTCGGGGGTCTGATCGGGACCCCACCGGTACATGCGGCAGTCCGTTAGCCTGTGGGAACGATCCGGGATGAGGGGGCAGCTATTCGTTTCTGACAACCCCCTCGCGATCGCTCCCAGCGAATCACCTTCCGTCTCTGCCTGTGTAATGTAAACACAGGCAGAGGAAGTGATGTCATCTCTCCTCCTAGCGGTCTTTTTCGTCCGGCGAGAGGAGAGGAGACATCACACGTGAGTTGCACCTAACAGCACACTTACACCAGTACACACAGGCACACAAATCCCCCCCAGCCCCCCGTCACAGTGTCACTGATTGCAGTGATCATTTATTTACTGATCACTGCATTTAGTGTCATTTGTGACAGTAAAAAGTTGCAGGGCAGTTAGTCTTAGGCCCCTTTAGGTTCAGGGTAGCCCCCTACCCCCCCTAATAAATGTTTAACCCCTTGATCGCCCCCCTAGTTAACCCTTTCACCCCCCTATCGCCAGTGTCACTAAGCAATCGTTTATCTGATCGCTGTATTAGTGTCGCTGGTGCCGCTAGGTAGCCAGTTATTTTTGGAGGTTCGCCGGCAGGTTTTTATAGCATTAAGTACCCCCATACATTTTCAAAATAAAGGTTTTAACCCCTGATTGCCCCTAGAGTTAACCCTTTCACCAGTGATCACTGTATAAGTGTCACTGGTGACGCTGGTTAGCCAGTTAGTTATTTAGGTTCACCGTCAGGTTTTTATAAAGCGTCAGGTACCCCCATATATTACCTAATAAAGGTTTTAACCCCCTGATTGCCCCCTAGTTAACCCTTTCACCAGTGATCACCATATAAGTGTTACGGTTGAAGCTGGTTAGTTAGTTTGCTGTTTATAGCATCAGGGCACCCGCCGTATAAAACCCAATAAAGGTTTAACCCCCTGATTGCCCGGCGGGTGATATCAATTAAATTTTTGCGTCAGTTAGGGTCTGCGTCGCCCCAGGCAGCATTGGGTTAGTGTCAGTAACGCTCACACCCACGCGCAAAGCATACACCCCCCTTAGTGGTATAGTATCTGAACAGATCAATATCTGATCTGATCAGATCTATACTAGCGTACCCAGCAGTTTAGGGTACCCAAAAACGCATTGTTAGCGGAATCAGCCCAAATACCCGCTAGCACCTGCGTTTTGCCCCTCCGTTCAGCCCAGCCCACCCAAGTGCAGTATCGATCGATCACTGTCACTTACAAAACACAACACACATAACTGCAGCGTTCGCAGAGACAGACCCGATCCCTGAGATTGCTAACAGTTTTTTTTGGAAGCGTTTTCTACAGTCGCTGACAGTCAGGTGCTTTTTTACCTGTGAATCATTACTAGTGTACCACTAAATTTAGAGCTCAAAATGGCAAAGCGAATGTACAGTAGTGCAGAGGCCTACACGTTTCTGAGAATTACAGATGAAGAGGAGGTCACGCTTCTGTCAGATTCTGGCTCAGAATACGATCCTGTAGACGACAGCGGCTCCATGACAGATAGCTCTGACGACGAAGTTGTGGTCCCTGCTAAGGCCAGTTATACCCGACCCCGTTCTGATGTTGTTGAGGAGCAAGAACCGAAGGACCCTTGTATGGAGCAGAGAGCCAGTACTACTGCCGCTATTCCTTCTGGTGAACTGGCAAGCACCCGTACTTCCCCCATTCACTGGCCAACCCGGTATTCAGGTGGAAATAGCTGATTTTACGTCACTTGGTTTTTATTCGCTGTTTTTCACGGAAGATCTCTATAGATCTATTGTGGACCAGAGTAATTTATATGCTGGTACTTACATCGCCGCTAATCCCCAGTCCGTCCTTGCCAGAGAATGGAAACCACTTACGGTTTCCAAATTTAAAACCTTTCTGGGCCTTTGCCTCAACATGGGCATACACCAATTTCCGAAGTTGCGGACTTATTGGTCCACAAGTCCATATGCCCATATTCTCTGCTTCCATGGCCAGGAAATGATACGAGGCGATCCTGCGGTTCTTGCATTTCAATGACAATGAACTTTGTCGTACACGTGGAGACCCTGAATACAACCGGCTCTACACAATTTGGGCCCTCATAAACCACATCAACAAACGTTTTGCAGCCTTGTATAATCCCCAGCAAGTTTTCTGCGTTGATGAGTCCCTAATTAAATTTTCTGGCCGCTTGTCTTTCAAGCAGTACCTTCCCAGCAAGCGTGACAGATACGGGTCAAGCTCTATAAGCTTTGTGACAGGGCAACAGGCTACACATGGAGCTTTAGGGTTTATGAGGGCAAAGATAGTCAGGTAGAGCCGGAGGGCTGCCCAGATTACAAAGGGAGCGCTGGCAAGATTGTGTGGGACTTGGTGTCACCCTTATTCGGAAAGGGGTACCACTTGTATGTGGACAATTATTACACCAGTGTGACACTTTTTAGTCACTTGTTTGATCATCAGATTGGAGCATGTGGCACCGTGCGACCTAATCGCTGGGGCTTTCCCCAGAGGCTTGTAGATTCTCGTCTTAGGCTGGGGGCTGCAGATGTAATAATTTGCTCACTGTGAAGTGGCGGGACAATAGAAATGTTTTCGTTCTTACCACCCTTCACGCAGACACGACAGTACAAATTCGTACGGCGGCTGGTGTTGTGGAGAAACCCCTCTGTGTCCACGAATATAACCAAAATATGGGAGGGGTGGACCTCAACGACCAGTTAATGGCGCCGTATCATATTACCCGTAAGGCGAGACGCTGGTACAAAAAAGTGTCTCTATATTTATTTCAATTGGCTTTGCTGGACGCTTATGTCTTATACAAAGCTTCAGGACGGAATGGATCCTTCCTTCAATTCCAGGATGAGATCATCTTAGAACTCCTGTATCCAGGCGGTTCTGCTCCTCACCGTCCCCAACCAAATGCATTAAGCCGACTGCATGCGAGGCATTTTTCGTGTGTCCTCGAGAGTACCCCTACCCAACGCGCCCCCCAAAGAAGATGTCGTGTCTGTACCAAGCGTGGATATAGGCGAATATTGTCCCCGCTGTCCTGACAATCCTGGTCAGGATGTTTTGAACGCTTCCACACACGAGTGAAGTATTAGTGTAGGGTAAAGCATTTCACAGGCTAGGCACACTTACATAGGGTGTCCCAAGATCCCATCGCATTTTGATAGACCCAAACCTGGAACCCAAAAGTTGAACAGTTACAGTTACTAAAAAAAAGTGTTAAAAAAAAAGTAAAAAATAAAAAACACAAAAAAAATTAAAATAAAAAAAACAAAAATAGTTGTCGTTTTATTGTTCTCTCTCTCTATTGTTCTGCTCTTTTTTACTGTATTCTATTCTGCAATGTTTTATTGTTATTATGTTTTATCATGATTGCTAACTATTGCTATCATAGGGGATATTTACATTCCCTGAGATAACAATACAAATTGTAAAAAATAAAGTAAATGGAAGGAACAGTTTACAAATAAAATAAAAAAGCTAAATAAATAATAATAATTAAAAAAAAAAAAGTACCCCTGTCCCCCCCTGCTCTTGCGCAAAGGCGAACGCAAGCGTCGGTCTGGAGTCATATGTAAACAGCAATTGTACCATGCATGTGAGGTATCACCGCGAAGGGCAGATCGAGGGCAGTAATTTTAGCAGTAGACCTCCTCTGTAAATCTAATGTGGTAACCTGTAAAGGCTTTTAAATGCTTTTAAAAATGTATGTAGTTTGTTGCCACTGCGCGTTTGTGCGCAATTTTAAAGTATGTCGTGTTTGGCATCCATGTACTCGGCCTAAGATCATCTTTTTTATTTCATCAATAATTTGGGCAATATGGTGTGTTTTAGTGCTTTAAAATAAAAAAAAGTGTATTTTTCCCCCAAAAATGTGGAAAAAAATGCAACACCCACCATTTTTATCTGTAGGGCCTTTGCTTTAAAAAATATATATAATGTTTGGGGGTTCAACTTAACTTTCTTGCAAAAAAAATATGTAAACAAACAGTGTCAGAAAAAAAGAATTTAATTTTTTTTTTTGCGCAAAGTTGTCACTAAATGATATATTGCTCAAACATGCCATGGGCATAAGTGGAATTACACCCCAAAATACATTCTGCTGCTTCTCCTGAGTACGGGATAAATTTTCAAAACTTTGTGACAAAAAGCAAGATCTGCAAAATACTCACTATACCTCTCAGCAAATAGCTTGGGGTGTCTACTTTCCAAAATGGGGTCATTTGGGGGGGGGGTTTGTGCCATCTGGGCATTCCATGGCCTCCGAAACTGTGATAGGTAGTGAGGAGTGAAATCAAAAATTTACACCCTTAGAAAGCCTGAAGGTGGTGATTGGTTTTCGGGGTCCCGTACGTGGCTAGGCTCCCAAAAATTCCCACACATGTGGTATCCCCGTACTCAGGAGAAGCAGCAGAATGTATTTTGGGGTGCAATTCCACATATAACCATGGCATGTGTGAGCAATAATTTTTTTTGTCATTATTCAATCACTTGGGACAAAAAAAAAAAATATTCAATGGACTCACCATGCCTCTCAGCAATTTCCTTGGGGTGTCTACTTTCCAAAATGGGGTCATTGGGGGGGGGTGTACTGCCCTGCCATTTTAGCACCTCAAGAAATTAGATAGGCAGACATAAATTAAAAGCTGTGTAAATTCCAGAAAATGTACCCTAGTTTGTAGACGCTATATTTTTTGTGAAAACCAATAAATATACGCTTATTGCGATTTTTTTTACTAAAGACATGTGGCTGAATACATTTTGGCCTAAATGTTTGACTAAAATTTAGTTTATTCGATTTTTTTTTATAACAAAAAGTAGAAAATATCTTTTTTTTTAAAAAAAATTCGGTCTTTTTCCATTTATATCGCAAAAAATAAAAATCGCAGAGGCAATCAAATACCATCAAAAGAAAGCTCTATTTGAGGGAAGAAAAGGACGGAAATGTTGTTTTGGTACAACATTGCATGACTGTGTTATCCTCAATTACCAGTTAAAGCAGCGCAGTGCCAAATTGTAAAAACACCTTGGGTCCTTTACCTGCATAAAGGTCCGGGTCTTAATTGGTTAAATATATATATATATATATATATATATATATATATATATATATATATATGTTTGACAATTTTGTCAATTTTTTTGGACTATAACAATATAAAAAGAATAAAATACAACACAATAATGACTTAGATAAAGTTAGTCTAAAATTTTACAGGCACACACTGGCGCTGTAGAATTCGGTCTGGGTATCCACAAATCTGGTTAGGAAAGCGTTAAAAGGCATGCATGTGGCTGGTAAAATCAGATTCCTTCCTGACCACCAAGGAGTTAAGAGTTTTTGGGTTCAGCGTGATTTGGTAACAATCCCAATCTCATCACAGACACTCCAGCAGCCTGGACTGGGTCCATACATGCTGGTGGTAATATAATGAATATAATGAAAAGCAGTACTATGGAATTGTACATGGAGGTGTGATGGAAGCTTTGCCATAGCGATACATTATTGCTCTTTAAGGAAGTCTAACAATGTCTTTATAACAGCAACAAACCTCAAGACCTTAAATGATCCTCAATTTCCTTTCCTCTGCCAGTAAGTTTAGGCTCCTTTAATGTACGGACCATCTGTGCTGTAGAGAAGTGTAATTGCTGACCCTATTAGAGATAGCTGTCTGTGGTATCTGGCAAAGGTGGATACCAGTGATGGCCTCTGATTGTTCAATTAACAAAGATCAGAGCCTTGAAAATGTGTTTTTCTCATCAGATGTTCACTTCCATTACATGTCTGTACTTAAATGCTTATGTGTTTTAGACAGACTCTGCCCTTAATCATCTTAATCATAGCATGTCTACAGTGTTTTGAAAGGTGCGATCTTCATTATGTTGTGTTGTCTTATTATGTTGTCTTATTAACCGCTTTAATACTGGGCATTTTCACCCCCTTCCTGCCCAGACACACTTTGACAATTGCGCGGTCATGCAACACTGTACCCAAATTAAATCTTTATGTTTTTTTTCTCCTACAAATAGAGCTTTATTTTGGTGGTATTTGATCATCGCTGCGGTTTTTATTTTTTGTGCTATAAACAAAAGAAGAGCGACAATTTTGAAAAAAACACAATATTTTTTACTTTTTGATTTAATAAATATCACAATTTTTTTTCCTCAGTTTAGGCCGATACGTATTCTTTTACATATTTTTGTTAAAAAAATTGCAATAAGCGTTTATTATTGGTTTGCGCAAAAGTTATAGCGTCTACAAAATAGGGGATAGAATTTTTTTTTTTTACTAGTAATGGTGGCGATCTGCGATTTTTATTGTGACTGCGACATTGCGACGGACACATTGTACATTTTTGATGCGTTTTTGGGACCATTCACATTTATACAGCGATTAGTGCTATAAAACTGCACTGATTACTGTGTAAATGGGACTGGCAGGGAAGGGGTTAACACTAGGGGGCGCTGAAGGGGTTCCCTAGTGAGTGACTCTAACTGTAGGGGGAGAGGACTCGCAAGGGGAGGAGACTGATGTGTGTTCCTCTGTACTGGGAACACACATCGGTCTCCTCTTCTCTGACAGGACATGGATCTGTGTGTTTACACACACAGATCCATGTTCCTGCCTTGATTGCGGGTAATGACGGGTGCCAGACGGACATCGCTGCTGCCGGGCACGCGCACGGGGTCACGCACGCGCCCCCTAGCCGCCCGAGAAGCCCAGGACGTCATATGACATCCATCCACACGGAGGAAGGGTTCCCGCTGACGTTATTTTACAATGACTCGGTAGGGAAGGGGATAAAGAGTACATCCGGCCAAAATTTGTTTTGGATAGTTTGGAAAAGGATTCGCTTTTTTTTCTAATCATCTGATATTACACTTCTAATCATTTTTATTGCTCATTATTGTTTAGTAGCTGAAGTTTAATCTGTCTATATTTGACCTTCCCTGGTTTCTCCCTTCCACCCCTCATCTACATAATAAGGAAATGTTTCAGTAAAGTCCTCCTGTTTTCATTACATACCTTATCACTGGTGTCCATGTGCATCTCTACGCAAAAGAGGCAAAGATGTCCCTGTAATCGCAGCCGAAATCGGGACTGATGGGCAGGAGTGAAATCGCACAGCTTCACTCCCGCAGCCCAGTGTGAACCTGGGCTAAAGCACATCAAAATACACATTTAATATATTGAAGCTTACCAGTCTTTAAATAGGTGGCTGTATTAGTTTCCCTTTTCCAGGCTTTCCTTTATTTTCAACTGGTGATCCTTTCAGTAACATGCTTCCTATATTAAAGTAAAATCTCTTAGACCCCTTTCACACTGAAGAGTTTTTCAGGCGGTACAGCGCTAAAAATAGCGCTGCTATCCCGCCTGAAAAAGTCCTGCCCAGCAACCTCAATGTAAAACCCGGAGTGCTTTCACACTGAGGTGATGCGCTGTCAGCAGCATCTTTGGAGCGGTGAGAGGAGCGGTATGTATACCACTCCTTCCCATTTAAAACAATGTGAATCCGCGGCAATACCGCCCGCAATGCGCCTCTGCAGAGGCGCATTGCGGGCGGTATTAACCGTTAATCGGCCGCTAGCGGGGGTTAATAACCCTTTATCGGCCGCTAACGGGGGTTAATCCCGCCGCAAATCCGACGGTATAGCACCGCTATTTTTAGCGGCGCTATACCGCCACCTCGGCTCCCGCCCCAGTGTGAAAGAACCCTTACTCACTGTACTCTATCTAAGTAGCACTTTCTCCATAGGCTGCTTTCCTACATTGGACTGCAAACACCCCCTCCCCTATCCATTACAAAGAGGAGTGTTGCTGCTTTGTAATTCACAGAAGATAGCTGAGAGCATCAACAGGTATTCCTATTTTTTATGGTACCAGCAGATTTGGTGAAAAACACACATGGTACTAATATTAAAAAAAGGGCCGGATCTAAAGTGCCTTGAAAAAGTATTCATACCCCTTGAAATATTCCACATTTTATCATGTTACAACCAAAAACATTTTTTAGCGGAATTTTATGTGATAGACCAACACAAAGTGGCACATAATTGTGAAGTCGAAGCAAAATTATAAATGGTTTTCATTTTTTCTTACAAATAAATATCTTAAAAGTGTGGTGTGCATTTGTATTCAGCCCCCTTTACCCCTAACTAAAAATCTAGTGGAACCAATTGCCTTCAGAAGTCACCCAATTAGTAAATAGAGTCTACCTGTGTGTAATTTAATCTCAGTATAAATACAGCTGTTCTGTGAAGCCCTCAGAGGTTTGTTAGAGAATCTTAGTGCACAAACAAGCATCATGAAGGCCAAGGAACAAACCAGACCGGTCAGGATAAAGTTATGGAACAATTTAAAGCAGGGTAAGGTCTTAAAAAAAATATCCCAAGCTTTGAACATCTCACGGAGCACCGTTCAATCCATCATTTGAAAATGGAAAGAGTATGGCACAACTGCAAACCTCCCAAGACATGGCCGTCCACCTAAACTGACAGGATGGGCAAGGAGAGCGTTATTTAGAGAACCAGCCAAGAGGCCCATGGTAACTCTGGAGGAGCTGCAGAGATCCACAGCTCAGGTGTGAGAATCTGTCCACAGGACAACTATTAGTCGTGCATTCCACAAATCTGGCCTTTATGGAAGAGTGGCAAGAAGAAAACAATTTCTTGAAAAAATAAGCAATATGAAGTCTCATTTGCAGTTTGCGAGAAGCAATGTGGGGGGGCACAGAAAACATGTGGAAGTAGATGCCCTGGTCAGATGAGACCCAAATTAAACTTTTTGGCCTAAAAGTGAGGTGCAATGTGTGGTGGAAAACTAACAATGCACATCACCCTGAACACACGATCCCCATTATGAAACATATGACCACCTACCACTTTACAAACTCTGGTTCGGCCACATCCTGAGTATGCCATCCAGTTCTGTTCAGCAGCCCTCAGAAAGAATATGCTGGAACTGGAGGGAGTCCAGAGAAGGGTGACAAAGCTAATAAGGGGGCTGGAGGACCTCGGTTCTGAAGAATAACTATAAATATTAAACTTCTCCTCGGAGAAGAGACACTTAAACATATGTACTAAAACAGGCGAATTTCCGATCCATGCATGGATGTTTTGTGGGTCTGATTCATATTTCCTGAGACCTCTTTTACACTGGGGCCGCCCGTGTGTTAGCACTAAGGTGCTGCTTGTTATAGTGGAGCTTTTTGGACGCTAGCGGAGTGCTTTTAACCCCAGCTAGTGGCCGAAGAAGAGGTTAAAAGCGCCCGTGTTGCAGCGCTTCCGAAAAGCTTTTCATGCACTTTGGAAGGGCTGGCCATTAATTTAAATGGGCAGGGCGTTTTGGGAGCGCTGTATACAGTGCTCCTAAACCACCCCAAAGATGCTGCTTGCAGTACTTTTGCTAACACCCCGCAAGTGCACCGCCCGAGTGTGAAAAGTCACACCGAAATTAATGGGAGGTGGTTTTCAGGTGCTTTACAGGCACTATTTCTAGCGCTAAAACGCCTGAAAACTGCCTCAGTGTGAAAGGGGTCTGAATCTAAACAACTTGAACAGTCGGGTAACATTGTAATGTCTGACAAATAAGTCATGCCTCTCCACCCTGCTGTCAGTCTACAATAAGTAGTCATGTTCCATGCCTTGGAATAGAGACCATCACAGGGGGTAATGCCTTGGATGGTGGTTGCCTTAAGGAATCAGCACTGAATCACTTTCAGATAAAATGTCAGCACTCTGTCCAAACCTCAGCAATGTCTCCTTCAGCTGTTCTGTCAAGAGAGGGATAATGCAGAACAGTGCGTTTGCCTAATGTGCTGCGATCTGCAGCCAAACCATAATAAACTTGTCTCCTCTAATGCAAACCAAACTATCATGTACAGCCGCTGTTAATCTGTGGGATGGCTGTAAGGAAACAATCAGTGGAAACAATATGTTTTTTTTTTTTTACTGGCTTTGAAGTTTTTATTCATATTTGCATTACAGTATTTCGTAATTCATCATTGCATAATAACAATTATAAACATATAAATCTGAACAGGCCTTCAAGTAGGGTTGCCACCTCATGTTTTTAAACTCGAACACATATGAATTACACAGGTTCTGAGGCTAATTTAACCACTTGACCACCAGGCACGTAAACCCACTTAATAACCAGACCAATTTTCAGCTTTCGGTGCTCTCACAATTTGAATGACAATTACGTCCTTTTTTTCACACAAATAGAGCTTTCTTTTGGTGGTATTTAATCACCGTTGGGTTTTTTATTTTTTGCGCTATAGGAGAAAAAAGACTGAAAATTCTATAAAAAAGAAGTATTTTTCTTTGTTTCTGTTATAAAATTTAGCAAATTTAGTATTTTTTCTTCATCGTTTTGCATAATGTGAAAGATGAAGTTACGCCGAGTAAATAGATACCCAACATGTCACCCTTCAAAATTGCACACGCTCGTGGAATGACGCCAAACTTCGCTACTTAAAAATCCCCATAGGCGACGTTGCAGGGTATTGTGGGGTATTGCAGAGTATTGTGGGGTATTGCAGAGTATTGCACAGGGTATTATGTATTGCACAGTATGGGCAGGGATAGCTGAGCATGTAGGGACGGATGGATGGCTGGATCTGTGACTGCATTTGTCACAGATTCAGCCCACAGCACTCGTGCTGCATCCGCTCTCTCCCCTCTCTTCTCACACTGTCCCGTTCGGTACAGAAAGGGGAGGGAGGAACCGGCGTCATCACATGACGCCGGTTTGTTTACAAGTGATCGCTCAGTCATTGGACGGAACGATCACCTGGTAAACCGCCGACATCAGCGGCGATTTACCGTGATCCGGCGGTCACGGACATTCCCGTGTGCGCGCCCCATGGGGCCCGGGGGAGCGCGATTCTGGGAGGACGTCCACCCAGAGTTAAGGAACCGCCTTGTAGACGTCTTTCGTCTATAGGGCGGTGATTAAGTGATTAATGCAGATAAGGCACCAAGCAGAGGCGTTGCTAGGGGGGTGCGGGGGGTGCGGTCCGCACCCGGGTGACACCCGCTAGAGGGGTGACACCATCCCGACATTAAGGATTTTTAAGGAAAAAAAAAATTTTTGGGGGATTTTTTTTTTTTTGCCGACATGCCCAGCGCGTGTGTGTCTTCCTCCACTCCCCTACAGAGCCAGCCACCTGCGAGCGGCGAGCCTCAGCAGAGCTCAGCCTGTGCCTGTCACACTGCACTGTGTGATGATGTGACGTCAGTCATATCATCACACAGTACTTTCAGTTTCTCCGCGCGGGCAGCGCGGCTCAACTTCTGCACGTGTGACCTGCTGCCTTGATGCCCACATCAGTCCTCGCTCTGTCTCCAGCATAGAAACAGGTACATGTCCACCGCCGACCGCGGCATAATAACAACAGGTGCGGGGGTGTCCATCGCCGGCCGCGGCAGGCATAATAGGAACAGGTGCGGGGGGGGGGGGGTTCGGTGAGGGGTCGCACGCGGGTATCCACTGTGTGACACCAGTGAGAAGAATGTCTCACCCCCCACCCCCTCTCTCTCTGTCTCACCCCCTCCCTTTCTGTCACCTCCCTCCTTCTCTGTCACCCCCCCTTCTGTCACACCCCCTCCATCTCTGTCTCACCCCCGTCCTCTGTCACCCCCCTCTCTGTCACACCCTCACCCCCTCCCTTTCTGTCACCCCACTCTCTGTCACACCCCCACCCACCCCCTCCCTTTCTGTCACCCCCTCTCTGTCACACCCCACCCCCTCCCTTTCTGTCACCCCCCTCTCTGTCACCCCTCCATCTCTGTCTTACCCCCACCCCCTCCATCTCTGTCTTACCCCCACCCCCTCCCTTTCTGTCACCCCCCTCTCTGTCTCACCCAACCCCCTCCATCTCTGTCAGACCCCCATCCCCCTCCATCTCTGTCTTACCCCCCCCCTCCCTCTCTGTCACCCCCCTCTGTCTCACCCCACCCCCTCCATCTCTGTCACACCCCCACCATCTCTGTCTTACCCCCCCCTTCATCTCTGTCACACCCCCACCATCTCTGTCTTACCTCCACCCCCTCCATCTCTGTCTTACCCCCACCCCCTCCCTGTCACCCCCCTCTCTGTCTCACCCCACCCCCTCCATCTCTGTCTCACCCCACCCCCTCCATCTCTGTCTCACCCCACCTCCTCCATCTTTGTCTCACCCCACCCCCTCCATCTCTGTCTCACCCCACCCCCTCCATCTCTGTCTCACCCCCACCTCCTCCATCTTTGTCTCACCCCACCCCCTCCATCTCTGTCTCACCCCACCCCCTCACCTGCACTCTGTACCCACCTACAATCTGTACCCACCTACACTCTGTACCCACCTGCACCCCCCTGCATCTACCACCCACCTGCACTGTGCACCCATCCCTCTATACCCCCCTGCACCCCCTTCACCCACCACCCACCTGCATCTTCCACCCACCTGCACTGTGCACCCATCCCTCTGTACCCCCCTGCACCCACCTGCACCCACTTGCACCCTGAACCCACCTGCACTCTGTACCCATCTGCACTCTGTACCCACCTGCACTCTGTACCCACCTACACTATGTACCCACCTGCACCCACCACTCACCTGCATCTACCACCCACCTGCACTGTGCACCCATCCCTCTGTACCCCCTGCACCCACCACCCACCTGCATCTACCACCCACCTGCACTGTGCACCCATCCCTCTGTACCCCCTGCACCCTCCTGCACCCACCTGCATTCTTCACCCTGCACCCTGTACCCACCTGCACCCTGAACCCACCTGCACTCTGAACCCACCTGCACTCTGTACCCACCTGCACCCACCACCCACCTGCATCTACCGCCCACCTGCACTGTGCACCCATCCCTCTGTACCCCCCTGCACCCACCTGCATTCTTCACCCTGCACCCTCTACCCACCTGTACCCACCTGCACCCTGAACCCACCTGCACCCTGCACTCTGTACCCACCTGCACCCACCACCCACCTGCACTCTGTACCCATCTGCACTCTGTACTCACCTGCACCCACCACCCACCTGCATCTACCACCCACCTGCACTGTGCACCCATCCCTCTGTACCCCATCTGCACCCACCTGCATCTACCACCCACCTGCACTGTGCACCCAACCCTCTGCACCCACTTGCATTCTTCACCCTGCACCCTGAACCCACCTGCACCCTGAACCCACCTGCACCCTGAACCCACCTGCACTCTGTACCCACCTGCACCCACTTGCACCCTGAACCCACCACCCACCTGCACTCTGTACCCACCTGCACCCACCACCCACCTGCATCTACCACCCACCTGCACTGTGCACCTATCCCTCTGTACCCCCTGCACCCACCTGCATTCTTCACCCTGCACCCTGAACCCACCTGTACCCTGCACTCTGTACCCACCTGCACCCACCACCCACCTGCACCCACCACCCACCTGCACTCTGTACCCACCTGCACCCACCACCCACCTGCATCTACCACCCACCTGCACTGTGCACCTATCCCTCTGTACCCCCCTGCACCCACCACCCACCTGCATCTACCACCCACTTGCACTGTGCACCCATCCCTCTGTACCCCCCTGCACATTCTTCACCCTGTACCCACCTGCACCCTGAACCCACCACCCACCTGCACTCTGTACCCACCTAAACTCTGTACCCACCTAAACTCTGTACCCACCTGCACCCCCCCTGCACCCACCACCCACCTGCATCTACCACCCACCTGCACTGTGCACCCTTCCCTCTGTACCCCCCTCCACCCACCTACATCAACCACCCACCGGCAATGTGCACCCATCCCTCTGTACCCTCATGCACCCACCTGCACCCACCACCCACCTGAATCTACCACCCACCTGCACTGTGCACCCATCCCTCTGAACCCACCTGCATTCTTCACCCTGCACCCTGTACCCACCTGCACCCTGCACTCTCTACCCACTTGCACCCTGCACCCACCACCTACCTGCACTCTGTACCCACCTGCAATCTGCACCCTGCACTCACCTGAACCCTGCCCTCTGTACCACACCTGCAACCTGCACCCTGCCCTCTGTACCCCCCTGCACCTACCTGCACCCGGCACTCTGTACCCACCTGCACCCTGCACTCTGTACCCTGCACCCACCTGAACTCTGCACTCTGTATGTAGCACCCTCATGGTATTTATTGACCCTTTAGGACCCTCCCACACCCAGTTGCTGTGGCACGCTCACCCCCCCCCACCCCCTATTTTGGGGGAAGGTGTGGTGCAAGGTTGAATTCCTGCACCTTTTCCCTGAGAAGAATGCCCTGGGTGAGACTATCAATTAGCACTGCGGCAGGCTGGGGGACGACGGCATTAGAGGCGCATAATGCCCTACTGCCTATCCTGCTGGGGTGGGTGACACCATGTTTCACCGCACCGGGTGACACCAACCCTAGTGACGCCACTGGCACCAAGTGAATTTACCAAGGGAATTACCACCTGATCAGCCACAGAACCTGTGTAATTAATATGTGTCCGGTTTTAAAGGGATGAGGTCATAGGTGTGCGCAGCCTATTGCATTAGGGTGTGCACCCCAAAGCTCAAACACACACTATCGATCACTCACCATGTTCATTCAGAAAGGGAAGGAGCTGATAAAAACATATTTACCGGCCCCTTCCCTCACTCATCCTAAAACATCTCCGCAGCAACATCCGAAAGGAGAGGAGAGGAGGAAAGCCAGAGGTGCTGCAGAGGGAAGGAGTGGGGAGCCAGGGCAGTAGGGGGTAATCTGTGCTGCACAGAATGATTAGGGTGTGCCTGGGCACACCGGGCACACCCTGTGCGCACGCCTATGGATGAGGTTGTAACCCTACCTTCAAGACCTGCAAGTCACTGAAGATTTTCAACAGCCCTTTTCAAACAGGGTTCCATGTGTATTGCCCCCCTCACAGGGGCCGCTGGTTTTTACTGGTTCTCCCCCAAACAGCACAGAGGCCACCGGCCACCCAAGCAACAGTCCAGCAACTCCAGCTTCAATAAACAGTCAAAAGCCTCATACACACGATCGGACTTCAAACAAACTTTTCCTTGGATTTTTGTCTGAAGGGAGTTGGCCGGGCACACCCATAGAAGACACACGCTCTGACTTTTCTGCAAACTTTCCTAAAACTTTTACATCACGTGTTTTTTCTGCTATTGTTGGTTAATTTTAACATTGGTTCTGCGTGCGTTCTGCATGCGTATTTGCACTTTGTACAAAAGTCTGATGGCTTTCTGTACACACGGTCGGACTTTGCACCATCAGACTTTTGTTGCCGAAAAGTTTGTCCGTTTGCAGAGCGAACTTTTGTCCGATGAAAAACTAAAAAGTTTGTCCGATGGAGCATACACACGGACGGATTTTTTTGCAAACATGCTCATTTTGAAGTTTGTTGGCAAAAAGTCCGACCGTGTGTACGGGCCTTAAAGCCTCGTACACACGGTCAAACTTTTTGCCAACAAACTTCAAAATGAGCAAGTTTTCCAAAAAATCCGACCGGGTGTACACTCCATCGGACAAACTTTTTCAGTTTTCATCGGTCAAAAGTTCACTCTGCAAACGGACAAACTTTTCGGCAACAAAAGTCAGATGGTGCAAAGTCCGACCGTGTGTACAGAAGTCCATCAGACTTTTGTCCAAAGTACAAACACACATGCCCAGAACCAATGTTAAAATCAACCAACAATAGCAAAAGTTGACCAAAGTGTGGCGGTAGAGAGCAGAAAAGAGCAGAAAAACCACATGATGTTGGGAAAGTTTGCAGAAAAGTCCTGCCGTGTATATGCTATGGGTGTGCCCGGCCAACTCCCTTCAGACAAAAATCCATGGAAAAGTTTATTTGAAGTCCGATCGTGTGTATGAGGCTTTAGAGTTGTCTTTTAGCACATAACATTTTGGAGACAGTCTTATTCCTGAGTCTGAACTCCCGAGAGCAGAAGACCAAGAGGTAACTTTCTGAGCAAGCTGAAACCCCATTACAGGGGATTAAAAGGCAAGTCTCTTTAGTATGTGTCATCTTATCCTTAGCACTTGTCAAGAAATGGGACTGTCTGTAAGGCCTCACAGCTGCGGACTACGAGGCAAGTCTTTTTGGCACATGGTTACCCTGCAGAATTGCATAGCCATAGGTAACCAGTGCAACTTCAGGAACACTGCACAGTCCAGGAACACTGCACAGTACACCTTTTCCCCCAAGGCTTCAAAATCTTCAAGGTGCGTTTAAGGTGGTTCAACAGAAGCCATTCTAACAACCGGCTTCTGCCAAACAGTCCTTCTGACCAGCGCTTGCAGCCAATGGCTGCAGTGCTGATCAGTGTATTCTGACAGGGGGGAGTCCCCTCTGTCAGAATACAATGGTGCAGGGGGAGATCCTTGCATCCATATCTCTTGCATGAATGTGAGTTTTTATTTTTTTAACCCGCTGGTTGACTGAAGAAAAAAAAACTCCTTGTGTATACCCAGCTGTAGTCTGTGATCTAGCAGAACACCCAGATCATTCTCAACCATTCCCTCCCCCAGTTGTTCTGCTCCTAGTATGTATGATGCATGCATGTGTTTAGCCCCCAAGTGCATTACTTTACATTTATTAACATTAAACCTCATTTGTCACACAATTGTCCAATTAAATAGAGCATTAAGGTCAACTTGCAAGTTGGAGACATCCTGTAAGGACATTATTCCACTACAGAGCTGGGTGCCATCTGCAAAGATTAAAATGGTACATTTAATACCAAATTCTATATCATTTTTAACCGCTTAACGACGGCCGCATGTATATGTACGTCCACAGAATGGCACGTACAGGCATATGGGCGTACATGTATGTCCCTGCCTTTCCGCGGGTCGGGGGTCCGATCGTGACCCCCCCGGTACTTGTGGCGGTCGGAAACCCTCGGGGAGCGATCCGGGACGAGGGAGCGGCTATTCGTTTCTAGCCGCCCCCTCGCGATCGCTCCCCGGAGCTGAAGAACGGGGAGAGCCGTATGTAAACACGGCTGCATCGATCGTGTCATCCCTTTTATAGGGAGACTCGATCGATGACGTCAGACCTACAGCCACACCCCCCTACAGTTGTAAACACACACTAGGTGAACCCTAACTCCTTCAGCGCCCCCTGTGGTTAACTCCCAAACTGCAACTGTCATTTTCACAATAAACAATGCAATTTAAATGCATTTGTTGCTGTGAAAATGACAATGGTCCCAAAAATGTGTCAAAATTGTCCAAGGTGTCCGCCATAATGTCGCAGTCACGAAAAAAAACGCTGATCGCCGCCATTAGTAGTAAAAAAAAAAAAATTAATAGAAATGCAATAAAACTATCCCCTATTTTGTAAACGCTATAAATTTTGCGCAAACCAATCGATAAACGCTTATTGCGTTTTTTTTTTACCAAAAATAGGTAGAAGAATACGTATCGGCCTAAACTGAGGAAAAATGTAATTTAATATATGTTTTTGGGGGATATTTATTATAGCAAAAAGTAAAAAATATTGCATTTTTTTCAAAATTGACGCTCTATTTTTGTTTATAGCGCAAAAAATAAAAACCGCAGAGGTGATCAAATACCACCAAAAGAAAGCTATATTTGTGGGGAAAAAAGGACGCAATTGTCTGTTAAAGCGACGCAGTGCCGAATCGCAAAACCTGGCCTGGGCATTTAGCTGCCTAAAGGTCCGGGGCTTAAGTGGTTAAATGGGTTAAAAAGTAAGGGTCCAAACGCTGAACCGGGGGAACACAACCAATCTAAGACCATTCAGAGTATGATTTATTAACCACTACTCTCTGAATACAGCCTTCTATCCATTTACAAACTGAATTTCCTAAGCCTATAGACTTTACCTTACACATTAGTTATGTGTGGGGAACCTGCGTTAAAGCGGGAGTTCACCCATTTAAAAAAAATAAAAAAATCTCCCCTTAGCTTCCTGCTCGTTCGGTCTAGGGGAATCGGCTATTTATATTAAAATATGTGCAGTACTTACCCGTTTTCGAGCTGCATCTTCTTCCGTCGCTTCCGGGTATGGGTCTTCGGGAGCCGGCGTTCCTTCTTGATTGACATTCTTCCGAGAGGCTTCCGACGGTCGCATCCATCGCGTCACTCGTAGCCGAAAGAAGCCGAACGTCGGTGCGGGTCTATACTGCGCCTGCGCACCGACGTTCGGCTTCTTTCGGAAAATCGTGACGCGATGGATGCGACCGTCGGAAGCCTCTCGGAAACCTGTCAATCAAGAAGGAACGCCCATTCCCGAAGCCCATAC
Organism: Rana temporaria; assembly: GCF_905171775.1. Classification (NCBI taxonomy): domain Eukaryota; kingdom Metazoa; phylum Chordata; class Amphibia; order Anura; family Ranidae; genus Rana; species Rana temporaria. The sequence continues at coordinate 88,869,507 of NC_053490.1, forward strand.
CCGGAAGCGACGGAGAGGATGCGTCTCGTAAACGGGTAAGTACTGCACATATTTTAAAATAAATAACCGATTCCCCTAGTAATAACGAGCAGGAATCTAAGGGGGAAAAGTGCCCTCTAAGGGTGAACCCCCGCTTTAAATGTTTTGGAAAAACGAAGTATACTATATCTACAGTCAGTGTCCCGGATTCAGAAACGAGATACGACGGCGTATCTCCAGATACGCCGTTGTATCTCTGAGTGCGGCCCGTCGTATCTATGCGCCTGATTCAGAGAATCAGTTACGCATAGATTTCTCTAAGATCCGAACGGCGTAAGTGTCTTACACCGTCGTATCTTAGGCTGCATATTTACGCTGGCCGCTAGGTTAGCGCTTCTGTATAGTTACGCAATGAATATGCTAATTAGGTATTTTTTTTTTTTTTTTTTTTTTTTTTTTTTAAATTCACGTCAGACTCTGCTCACATATAGCCGAGAGGCTAGCTCACGGTTCGCCCGCCCTTAGCGTCTCTCTTGCGGCTTCGCATCATTCGTGGTTTTTTTTTTTGTGTTTCTTTTTTTGACATTACGGATTTAACATTTTTAAACTGTTAGGTTAGTATTTTCCCGCTTGACGAATCTAACTATATTAGCATATCATGATTATTCCCCCCCTTTTTTTTTTTTTTTTCCCCCTTTCCCCCCCCTTTTCCTCCCCCCTTTTCCTTTCCCCCCCCCCTCCCCCCGGATCTGTGTGCCATGCAATCTTCTTTATGGTTTTTTCAGCTTTCTGCTTCTATCGTTCCCTGGACGAACTTTTCTGTGGATTTGAACACTTTCCACTTTTCCCAAACCGACCTGTTTTTGTCCTCTTCTCCTAACTCTCTGCAGGCAAGATACTCCATCTCTTCTATATATTCCACCCTTTCTATCCACTCTTTAATTGATGGCCTCTTTGGGTGTAACCAATTTTTGGGGATCAGAGCCTTAGCTGCGTTTAACAACACTGGGACCAGAGTTGTTCCATATTGTTTTTTTGTTTTTTCAGTACCGTGAAACAAACAGGTCAGCGGGCTACATAAAATCGTCTCTCCTGTTATTTCTGCGATATATTTCAAAATTTCTTTCCAAAATTCCTGCATTCTCGGGCAGTCCCACCATATATGTAGCGTTGTTCCTTTTTGTTTACAGTTTCTCCAACATAGCTCTGAATTTCTAGGGTGGATCTTATTCATTCTTGATGGGGTCATGTGCCATCGCACCATGCATTTATAGTTTGCTTCTATGGTGGTAATGTCCGCAGCATGGTTATATACTGCACCTATCATTTGTGTTTTATCAATTTTTTTACCAATGTCGCTCTCCCATTTTCCCAAAAAGGGCAATGCTTCCTGGGTCTCGAGTTCTGTTAGTATCCCGTATACCTTTGATATACCGTGTATCAGGGGCTTGTCCATGCTGCATATTTTTTCTATTGGATATAGTGTCTTATCTTCCCTAATTGGTTGTGGTAGTGTGCTCACAAAATGTTTTAACTGCATATACTCCCATTCACTCATGCTTTGTTCCCCTTCCCCTATTTTTATCTCTTGTCTAAGTTTGATTTTTCCCCGTGTAACAATATCTTTTAATCTTTTCTCCCCTAAGTGTTTTCCAAAACGTGTTCCGTTACCTGGTGGAAAAAAATTTGTGCCTGCTAATGGGATTAATGGGGAGTTATACTCCCATTTTTCCCGTCTCAATATTGTGTCCCATATCCTAAATACGTTCCTTGTTATGTTGTGTGTGTTCGTGCTCATTTCCCTCATTTTCGGTGGTATCCATACGTTTCTTTTTAATAGTGTCCCACTTAATATTTCTTCCATACGTACCCATTTTTTTTGTGTATGTGCGTTTGTCCATTCTACCAGCCTGGCTAAGTTTACAGCAAAATAATATCTTTTTATATCGGGGAGCCCCAACCCCCCTCCTTTTTTTTTCATGCTCAACAGTGAATAGCTTAATCTAGCCTTTTTACCTGCCCATATGTATTTCAAAATTACTGTTTTAATTACTTTAAAGAAGCTTTGCGGTATTTTTATTGGGAGCATTTGAAGTTTGTATGTTATCTTTGGTAAAATCATCATTTTAAACGCATTAATCTTGCCTATCCAGGAGATATGTTTTTTTGCTAGGTTTTTCAGGTCTTGGTTAATGTCATTGATTAAGGGAACAAAGTTGGCCGAGTAGAGTTTTTCAACTTTAGATGTAATTTTTATACCCAAGTACGTTATGGCTTCTTTTTCCCATGTAAATGGATACTCTTTCTGTAGTTCTTCTGCTTCTTTTTTTTCTATCCCCAGATTCAAGATTACCGTTTTTATCGGGTTTATTTTAAAATTTGAAAGTTCTCCATATCTTTTTATTTCCTTTATAACGTTAGGGAGAGATACTCTAGGTTTGGTCAGATATAGGAGTATGTCATCCGCATACGCCGCCACCTTGTGTTCCTCATCTCCCACTCTCACCCCTCCTATCCCCGGGTTTTCCCGGATTTTTGCTAACAACGGTTCCAAGGCTATTACATATAGGAGAGGTGAGAGCGGGCACCCCTGTCTGGTTCCGTTTTCCATGTTGAACACAGATGACATACTCCCATTGACCTTCACCCTTGCCGTTGGGTGGCTGTACAGGTTCTTTACCCATTTCATGAACCTTGGGCCCATGCCTATTTTTTGTAAAGTTTCCATCATAAACCCCCAGTCGACTCTGTCAAATGCTTTTTCGGCATCTAAGGACATGAGTACGACTGGGGGTTTCTTTTTTGGGTCTTGTTGTAACAGTAACAGGGTCCTTATACTATTGTCTCTTCCTTCTCTGCCTGCTACAAAGCCCGCCTGATCTGAGTTTATTAATTGCGGCATTAAACCTTTTATCCTGGTTGCTAATATTTTCGCGTATACTTTCAGGTCTGCGTTTAACAGTGCTATTGGACGATAGGAGGAACACAACGTTCCATCTTTTCCCGTTTTAGGGATAATAGAAATATTTGCCAAAAGAGATTCTTTTCTTATTTCTTCTTCCTCTCCTATTTTATTAAAATAGTTACACATCTCTGGGACCAGGAGTTCGCTAAATGTTTTATAATATTTGATCGGTAGGCCATCGGGGCCTGGACTTTTCCCGCACGGGGTTTCCCTGAAGGCTCTATGTACCTCTTCTTGAGTTATTGGGGCCTCTAGGGATTCGATGTCATTTTGAGAAATTTTAGGTAATTTCGCTTCTTCTAGGTATTCCCTGATTTTCCTTTTTCTCATCTTTTCTTGCTCTTGTGTTTCCTTGGTTCTTATTGAATATAGTGAGCTATAAAAAGTCCGAAAGGATTCCGCTATTTCAGACGTCTTATATTTCATAAGGCCGTCTTGATTCTTTATTTTTTCGATGTAGTTTTTTTTTTTTTTTTTCCCTGGATATTTTGGCTAGATGTTTCCCTGGTTTGTTCCCCCATTTATACCTCTCCTTCCTAACATTTTTGAATATGTCTCTTGTTTCAACCTTCATCAGATCTCTAAGCTGGGTCCTCTTTACAATAATTTCATGATATATTTCATTTTCTCCTCGTTCTTTATGCATTTGCTCCAGTTCAAATAGCTCAGTTGTTAATTTTTTCATGTTTAATTTCCTTATCTTTTTTTTCCCTGCTCCTATTGAGATTAATTTCCCTCTGATGTATGCCTTATGGGCCTCCCAAACGGTAGCTACCCTTACTTCAGGAGTGTTATTGAGGGTGAAATATTGCTCCAAATCCATTCTCACTATGTTGTTTACCTCTATATCCTCTATAAGTTCTTCATTCAAGTTCCATGATCCTTTTCTTTGCTCTATTTCTTTGAATCTAATTTCCGCTATTACAGGAGCGTGATCTGAGATTGTAGATACCCCTATCGAAGTTTTAACTACCTCTTCCAATAACTCATGGTCTACCAAAATATAGTCCAGTCTTGAGTATGTTCCATGCACGGAGGAATAGTAGGTGTAGTCTCTTTTATTTGGATATGTAATCCTCCAGGGATCTATTAAACAGTAGCTATGCATTTTTTTTCTTAATATTCTAAGCTGTTTAATATTTCGCCTCTGAGCCCCGGATGTACTATCCAATTGATAGTCCATTGAGAGATTGAAATCTCCTGCTAGTATTACATGTCCTAATTTAAAGTCCGTTAAGGCATTCAAAATCCCCCTCAGATATTTATGCGGTTGGCTGTTTGGGCAGTAAATATTTGCTAACGTGTATTTTTTCCCTTGGAGTACTCCTTTTAGGAACAAATAACGACCTTCCGGGTCTACTTTCCTATCTTCCACTATAAAGGAGATATTCTTCCCTATTCCTATGGCGACCCCTTTTGCTCTCTTCTTTGGGGAGTCCCCGTAGTACCAACTAGGAACTGCCCGAGAATACAATCTGACATTAGAGTCCAGCGTTATGTGTGTCTCTTGCAAAAAAACTATTTCAGCAGAATACCTTTCAACTTCTTTTAGTACCATATGTCTTTTTTCGGGGCAACTGAGACCTCTTACATTGTATGTTAAGAAATTTATGTTTGTCATATTTTTTTTTTTTTTCCCCTGTGTCTTGGGTATATATGTTCTTTCCTACTGCATGACACACAGATCTGAATCCCTTTCCCCCCCTCTCTAATCTTCCCCTCTCCCTTCCCACCCAATCTCCTCCCCCCCTCCCTTCTCCCTCCCCCCCCTCCCTTCCAATTGTACCTTGCCCCCTTGTTCTTCTTTTGGGGCTTTCTCCTCCCCTCCCCCCCCCGTTCGGTCCCTGACCTTCTGGTCATTTTTAGAGCTTTTTCTATTTGGCGCTCCTGGCGCTCTTTTGCTCCTCAGGCTGAGGTGGAGTTCTATTCTAGCCCGGTCTCCTGTCCCCCTATACTAGGGAACTGGTGAAGAAGCACTCTCTGGGTCTCCCTTCTCCCTGGTCCCACTCCGGTAGCTTACTATGTTGACCCTCCCCATTTCCCCCCCCCCACAGCCCCCCCCCCACAATTCCCCTCCTCCCCGGCCGATCAACACTAATAATTTTTTGGCATTGGGATGCCTAAACTATGGCAAAATTCTGGTATTTCCTCCAAAAACCTCAGTCTTGCCGAAACACCATTTTTCCTGCCTATTAGGCACGCTGGAAATCCCCAGTTATACTGAATATCATGCTCCTGCAGAACACCTAGCAATGGTTTTAAACTTCTTCTTCGTTTTAACGTCTCTTGTGACAGATCTTGATAAATTTGAATATTATGTTGATCGTGTTCTAACGGCGACTTCCCTCTCAGTTTTCTCCATAGCTGGTTTTTCTCTTCCCAGCTTTCAAAACGCACAATAATGTCCCTTGGGTAATCCTGTGCTCTCTCCCTAGGACGTCTTATTCTGTGTGCTCGTTCTATTCTGAGCGGGGAAGTTGTTTCTCTCTCTAATATTGGATTGCAGATTTTTCTTATTATTTCTGGGAGGTCCTCGACTTGTGTCGTTTCTGGAACACCGCGTATTCTTATATTCTTTCTTCTATCTCTGTTCTCTTGATCTTCTAGTTTATACGCCTGTTCTCGTTGGTTTATTTTTAATGCTTTTATTTCATCTTCTAGTTTTTTAAATGAGATTACATTGTGGTCAACTTTTTTCTCCACTTCTTCCACTCTTTCCAATATATGCCCCATGTTTTTCTCCATTTTTTCCATTTGCGTTTTGAGTGATCTTTCTAAAGCAGCGAACATTCCTTCCATCTCCCTTTTTGTTGGCAAAAGTGTCATATCCTGCGTTTCTTCCTTATTTCTCTGTTCTAGATCTATTTCTTTGTCTGTTTCTCTATCTTGATCTGTTCTATTCTCTGATAATGACTCTGAGAGTGTTTCTGGGTCCGCCAAGATATTAGCAGCCTCTTTTTTCTTCTCTTTTTTCTTTTCCCTTTCTGCCTGGCCTCCTCTGGTAGTTGATGGTTTTTCTATATGCTGGTTATCTCCATTTGTCCCATGGGTCACAAATTTGCACATCGGGCCTGGGCTTTGACTTAAGCGGGGGACCTTTGGGATTGCCCCACCTTTTACTCCTTTTCCCCTTGTGGTCATCCTTCACCCCTCACGGTCCTACAATAGTCCCAGCTGTTTGTCCGTGCTTCTTGCTGCGCCTGAGTTGAAACTGCGACACTTTACAGAGAATTTTATAGGAGGACCGTTTTGCACTTATGAGAGGTGGGTGCTGCACAAGACAATACCATTTGGTGTTTCTTGTCTCGCAGTTTAAAGTTGCTATAGTATTTCTACTTTTTGGCCTTGGCTTTGGGTTGAAGATGTTCGGGGCACCCAACACATATGCTGACCCCCCTCTTCTATCAGTCTCCGGTGCCCGTCTATCTCAGAGATCTCTTTTTGCAGGTTTTCAGGGCTCTATAGTTTGATTAATTATACTATGTGCTGTGCATGTGCTGTGCTTTTACTATTATACCCGCCGATTTTAGTCACGTTCTCTACCCACTCGTCTGTATGCTGTAGATACTGAAGTGTAATATGAGAAGAGTTCGATATATATTACTTATATGACTGCTTACAGGAGATGTCTCTAAGTACTATGTAGTTTTACTCCGGCTAGCAAATTTCAAAGTATGTTCTTAAAATATCTTAATCATTCTTAATCACTCCACACATGAAATTCGAGTATACAGTTCAGCTGGTAGGTTGCTTATAACCTTTATGCATAAATGTCCACTGTTGCCTGGCGTTACCGGTCTGACTGTAGCAGTATGTATACTGTGGACAGTTAAATAGCGTAGACTTTAAAACATCGCTGTCATTTTTGGAAAATGCAGTGTACTCGCCACTCCTGTATCTTTCAAAAAAAAAAAAGGGGAGAAACGGGAACTGCTGTGGTGTGTTTCTAGTCTTACCCTCCTGTTGCTGGAGTTTGCAATCTTCTCTAATAGGCTATCAGACTGGATAGTGCTGCATAATGCACGTTTCACACTCCTCTTTTGAACAAATCACTGTGAAGAGTATAAAATGTGAGGGCTATCATCCCTCCAGCGCTTTTGCGGTATGGTGCTTTTGTGCATTTGTAGTTGTATAAATTAGTTTTCGTTCAGGAATCCACAGGTGTACAGCCATGCAATGTACTCACCAGTCTGGCAGCTTTTCTGTCAAAAAAAAAAAAATATTTGCTGCAATGGGTTTCACCTTTTTCTGGATGTAATAGTTTTGATGTCAGCCTTCAGCTCAGTCCTGTAATACTTCTCTTGGGCTGCAGGGCTGCCTGGCGCTGTGACACCCCCTCCCTCAGCCTTCTCTCATGGAGGGACGCGGCACACCTCCACAGCTCAGCCACCCGCACACTCCGGAGGGAAGGGAAGCCGCCGTGCAGTCTGACACAACAGGGGGGGCTCCGGCCCCCACTCACCTCTGTCGCTCCCTCCCCCTTCGCCGTCCCAGCGTGCCGTCCTCACCCGACCGCACACCGCTACAGCGCATCCAGCCAGAGTAGCCAGGAAAGCCGCACAGCCCACGCGACCACGCAACTAAGAAGGTGAGACCCGCCAGAGACCGACGCAAGCCCGATTAGAACACGGGCTTGGTTCCGGAAGGGGGGACGGGGGAAAGGGGGATACTCTAGTGGGGGAAGCGAGGGAACCGGCTCCCGTACATCTCGGGGCTTAGCATGTTTTCAGAGCAGGACTGGAGAGCGGGAGCCCGTGTCTAGCTACTCCTCACTCTGACCGCGCCATCTTCAGACTCCTCCCTCGGGCCCCCGGGTCGCTAATTAGGTATTTACGCCGATTCAGAAACGTACGTCCGGCCGGCGCATTTTTTTACGTCAGGCTTTTTCCGGCATACCCCTGATATATGAGGTGTGGCTAATGTTAAGTATGGACGTCGTTCCCGCGTCGAGTTTTGAAAATTTTACGTCGTTTGCGTAAGTCGTTCGCGAATAGGGCTGTACACAAGTTACGCTCACGTCTAAAGCAATGACGACTTGCGACGTAATTTCGAGCATGCGTACTGGAATTTTTTCAGTACGGGGTCACCATTGATTTAAATAAAACACGCCCACATCATCCCCATTTGAATTAGGCGGGCTTACGCCGCACAACATACGTTACGCCGCCGTAACAAAGGGCGCAAGTCCTTTCTGCATACGGAACTTGCACCCTAAGTTACGGCGGCATACCGTAGCTAACATACGTTACGCCGCGCCGGCAGATACTGCAATGTATCTGAATCCGGCCCACTCTTTTGTTGGTGTGCAAGAGTCATTTTGATATTCATTAAAGATAGTTGAGTTCAGGGGTCAAGTCCTGGGTAAAAAAGTGTGGGAGCTCCCACCCAAGATCCACTCCACCACCAAAAAAAATTTTTTTACGCTCATATGCATAATAAACCGCAAGTTCTTTCTAAATCCTGCGATAACTTGCGGCAGACCTCCGTAATGTCTCCTGCGAACAATGACAAAAGCTCCCAGGAGACATTGCGGCATCGAGGAAGTGACAGAATACCCGCACACTACCTGATGAATCCATATACAGGAAATGGCCAGTAATATAAGGATTACTAAGGTTCGCCTGCCCCTGACAGTGAAGGATTGGCTCGGGCGGCTCGGCTGCTCTAGTCCTGCAAAGGGAACTGAGTTCCTGCTGTGAAAAAAGTGCAGGAACTCCGTTCCCACGCGTTCCCGCAGGACTTGAGCCCTGGTTGAGTTACAAACTGCTAAGCTGCTCTTCAACCAAATGCTCCCAAGAATTATAAAACTGTGTAAAAACAACAAAACAAAAAACAACAGAACCTTCATGATGAGAATAATTTCAGCACGGAATATGTCGAACCTGGTTTGTAGCTTTTTTGACCACCAAATGTTATGTCTGGGTAACTTGTTCTGAACTAGCAAGCTTCTGTATGCGCTAGTAGCCAGTGTGGGCAAATAGTACCCTTCTAAACAGCAAAGTATTCCCCTTTACCAATTACACTGCATGAGTTGTTCAGAATGGGATACTGGGGTTGATTTACTAAAGGAAAATATGCTGTTTACTTTGCAAGCAAAGTTGCACTTTACAAGGAAATTTTTCCCAGAGCTTAGTGCAGGGGTGCCCAACCTTTTGGAGAGCGAGGGCCACGACCTTTTGGAGAGCGACTTGGTAACCGGTCGTGGGCCACAATGAGCGGAGCGGGCAGATGACAGGCCCATGTCCACTCTGCATATGCAGAGCAGACAGGGGCACAGCCCACTCTACTCTATTGACCCTCCAATCCGATCTTCCCAGATTAAAGGGGACGGATCCCACCCCTTCTGTTGTGTTTTTTTTTTTGTGGATCGAATTAGAGGTATATTGTGTAAACAGCCACACCACATCTGTGGCTCAATAGAGGTGAACGAAGGGTCCAATTGGGTCAGAATGATCGTGTCAAAGGGGCCTAAGGCTGCTTTCACACTGATGCACTGCTATATACCACACTGAGGGTGCAACGCAGTGCACCAGTGGCTTTCCTGCAGGTTAGCTGCCATAGACTTCTATTATATCCTGTAGGTGTGGTGCACTTTCTGAAGTGCACCAAGCCACAGGTAATAACACAATTCTATGGCTCAGTGCAGGTAACCCGCAGGTGTTCTGCGCTGCACCTGTGAATCAGCTTGAAAGCAGCCCAGTAACCACTGCAGAACAGATATGTCCATATATACACTGTGGCCCGGATTCAGATAGGAGATACGACGGCGTATCTCCTGATACGCCGTCGTATCTGAGTGCGGGCCGTCGTATCTATGCGCCTGATTCAGAGAATCAGTTACGCATAGATTTCCCTAAGATCCGACAGGTGTAAGTGTCTTACACCGTCGTATCTTAGGCTGCATTTTCAGGCTGGCCGCTAGGTGGCGCTTCCGTATGTTTACGCGAGGAATATGCTTATTAGGTAGATACGGCGATTCAGAAACGTACGTTCGGCCGGCGCAATTTTTTACGTCGTTTACGTTAGGCTTTTTTCGGCGTATAGTTACCCCTGCTATATGAGTCGTAGCTAATGTTAAGTATGGCCGTCATTCCCGCGCCGAGTTTTGAAATTTTACATCGTTTGCGTAAGTCATTCGCGAATAGGGCTGTACGTCATTTACGTTCACGTCGAATCCAATATGTCCTTGCGGTTTACTTTAGAGCAATGCACACTGGGATATTTTATGGACGGCGCATGCGCCGTTCAAAAAAAACATCAAAAACGCGGAGGTCAAGTAAAATTTAAATAAAACACGCCCCCAACATCCCCATTTGAATTAGGCGGGCTTACGCCGCCACACATACGTTACACCGCCGTAACTAAGGGCACAAGTTCTTTCTGAATACAGAACCTGCGCCCAAAGTTACAGCAGCGTAACGTATTGGAGATACATTACGCCGGCAGATAGATACACGAATCTATCTGAATCCGGCCCAGTGATTTTAGTATTAAACGTACCTTTAACCACTTGGAGCCCCAGCCATTGTACATTGACGGCCATAAGGTGGCTCTACAATGCCGGGGGGGCATCTATTGACGTCCTCGGCTCCTCTGGCCACTGGGGGGCGCAGCAACCGAGGTACCGATGTGAGTGCCTGGCGGCCGCGATGTCCGCCAGGTACCCGCGATCGGCCATTACACAGACAAGGACATGGATCTCTGTGTATAAACACAGAGATCCACGTCCTGTCAGGGAGAGGAGACCGATGCTGTGTCTCTTGTACATAGGGACACAGATCGGTCACCTCCCCCAGTCAGTCCCCTCCCCACACAGTTAGAATCACTAGTAGGGAAAACATTTAACCCCTTCCTCACCCCCTTCCCTGTCAGTCACATTTATACAGTAATCAGTGCATATTTTGTGGACACAGTGGAATGATTTTTACCTTAGGTAAAGGTAAACAAAAAAAAAAATTTGAATTTAGAACCACTTTAAGCTCTGGAGTTATTTCCCTTGCAAAGTGAATAGAATTTCTTATAGGATCATAATCACATTGCATTTTATTTTAATATTTGTATTTTTCAAGCTGGCATTGTCTTTTATTTAAAATTATTTAATATAAGAAACTGCAAAGTGTCAAAGATAGTAAAACTGTTGTGGCTTCCGTACACAAATCGCTGAGATTTCAATAGACCTAAACCTCCAGATTTAATTGACCAGAAGCATCTGTATGTTCATTGACTAAAAATCACAGAAGCTCCATTCTATTGGCTTTTCCCCTTTGGACTGCAGAAGTTTTTGCCTGGTACTGGAAATGCTGTCAGTCTTTAGCCCCAATGTGCCCTATGTGACTAGAAAATACTAAGGTTTGGCATTGATTGGGTAAAAGTTTCATAGGCTGAAAAAGATAGTCGCTTGTTCCTGTCCTTAGATGGGTCAGGCATCGCTAGTGTACACCTCATATGGGTCAGGTGTTGCTGGGATATGTGCGCCAGGTGCAGTGGCAATGTGTCTATAAAGGGCGCCGGAGCGCCGCCCCCTCTGGCTCTCGCACCGCCACTGATTACAATAACATAGATTCATGCTTTGCATGAATCTATGTTAGTGTTGCCACTGCCGCCGACTATTCAGATGGCCGGATGGTGAGCGCCGGCCACCTGATTAAAGGCAGCTGGTTGGCTGTGTGGAAGTGCCTATCAGAGCCAGAATGACCCCCAGAAAGTTAAGTGCCGGGCGGGGAGGGGCATTTTACAGGGAACAGCGACGACAATGGGCACAGTGGCGACAATGGGCACAGCGGCGACAATTAAAGGGCACAGCAGCGACAATGGGCACAATGGCAACAATGGGCACAGTGGCAACAATGGGCACAGTGGCAACAATTAAAGGGCACAGTGGCGACAATTGGCACAGTGGCGACAGTTGATGGGCACAGTGGCTGCGTTTGATGGCATGGCACAGTGGCTGCGTTTGATGGCATGGCACAGTGGTGACAATTGATGGCACAGAGGCTGTGTTTGATGGCATGGCACAGTGGTGACAATTGATGGCACAGTGGCTGTGTTTGATGGAATGGCACAGTGGTGACAATTGATGGCACAGTGGCTGTGTTTGATGGCATGGCACAGTGGTGACAATTGATGGCACAGTGGCTGCGTTTGATGGCATGGCACAGTGGTGACAATTGATGGCACAGTGGCTGCGTTTGATGGCATGGCACAGTGGCTGCATTTGATGGGCCCAGTGGCTGCATTTGATGGGCCCAGTGGCTGCATTTGATGGGCACAGTGGCTGCATTTGATGGGCACAGTGGGGCTGCAATTGTTTTGTTTTTTTTTGTTTGTGCCCCCCCAAAAATTTTGAGCACCAGCCGCGTAAGGATTTGGAATTACTGAAAGTGCTGCTGCCATTTTGCCAGGGCCTGCAGACACTAGGGGGGGGGGGGGTATTTACAGAAGGCAAATCCACTTTGCACTGCAAGTGCACTTGGAAGTGCAGTCGCTGTAGATCTGAGGGGAAGCTCTGCTGATTTTATCATCCAATCATGTGCAAACAAAAATGCTGTTTTTTATTTTCATTGTATGTCCCCCTCATTTCTACAGCGACTGCACTTGTAGTGCAAAGTGGATTTGCCTTTCGTAAATAACCCAGCTCTGGCAGCCATTTTTCTGACTATACCTAGTTATTGCTGGGTGGATGGATGTACTTGCATTAAAAAAATATCATGTTCTCTTTGTTTTGCTTCCTTTGTGTAAAATCCCTGGTGTTCCTGCCTCCCTCTGTTTTCCTTTTAAAAACTGACCACACTAACAGGAGAGCACAGCGTGGTCAGTTGCTCTTCTCCAGGCCTGTTTTAATATTCCTCCCTGCGCAGCCTTTCACTGGAAAGATCAGTGTGCTGTTTCTTCTCCTCCCCCAAGCTCTTATGTAGCTGGGAACAGAGAGAATGCGATCACTTATAAAAAAGGGAAAAAAGGTACTTATAATGTTTATATATATATATGCACAAATGTTTTGCCTTTCATTTCAATTTTAAACTGAATGGGTTGTTTACAAGGTGATCGTTTACAATCACTTTAAGTGCCGGGATACAATCACTACCGCGTCTTGGGATCCGACTTGTGTCGCCCCAAGTGGCGCGACATGAGAATTTCCATTAAAGTGAATGAGACCTGTCCTAATACACACTACTGAAGTCCCTCCAACTTCAGAAAAGGTTCCTGTACTACTTCAATCCGACTTCTAGGCGACTTGTACCCATTGATTTCAATTGAAGTCTCCTCAGAAGTCAGATCACTGTCTTAACTGAAGCAACTTTACAGGAAGAGAAAATAGTTTTCTTAGGCAAACCCCTCCCTCCCACAGAGCTGATTATTGTTTGATTGGCCACTGGCAAAGTTGCCTGTCCTGGAAGTGACTTAAAGTTGCCTCAAGTTTTCTCGCAAAGTTGTGCTTACTTTCATGTCGCTGTAGTGTGAACCGCCACTAAGGGCCAGTTCACACCAGATGCAGTTCCGTGAAGTTCAGTTTTTTTCTGCACCAATACAGTCAGTTCTGGTCAGTTTCTGCACCAGAAACTGACCAGAAACTGACTGCATGGTGTGAACTAGAGCCATTGGAATACATGGAAAACACTGTGCATGCATTTTTAGTGCAGAAAAAATGCACATGGAACTGTACGAAACTGTACGGAACTGCGTCTGGTGTGAACTGGTCCTTTAGAACCATGTTAATGGGAACATGTAACAAATATAGGAGTTAGGAGTATTGCCCCGTACACACCATCACTTTATGTGATGAAAAAAAACGACATTTTCTGTGAAGTAAAAAACTACGTTTTTGAAACTTCAATTTTTAAAGATGAAGTTGCCTACACACCATCGTTTTTTTCACAATGTTCTAGCAAAGCGAGGTTACGTTCACCACGTTTTTCCATTGAAGCTCGCTTCATAACTAGCTTCTGGGCATGCGCGGGTGTAAAAACGTCTTTTTAAACGACGATTTTTGCTACACACTGTCAATTTCTGTGAAGTAAAAAACGACGTTTTGAAAAACGACACATAAAATTGAAGCATGCTTCAATTTTTTTTGGTCGTTTTTTACAAGACATAAAATGACGTTTTCCCCCCACACACGGTCAATAAAGTGACGTTTTTAAAAACGTCGTTTTTTTTTTCATCACATACTGTATGCATATGGCATATGAGTTATCCAAATTTGAATGCAAAAGTGGATATACACTTTAATCTTTTCCCTGTTCATCCTGCTCTCCAGAATGCTCACAACAGAACGCTCCTGTGAAAAGGACAGCGCCATGTTGCTTTCAAGCCACTGTTCACTTTCAGGAGTCTGGGCCTGTTTGCATATTCCTTCTCCTCTCTGACTGGCTCCAGTGCATCTATTGTATGCTGGTGGAGTGATAGACTATGGTCAGTGGTAGCTGGTGCTCCATTTTTTTGGGGGGGTGGCAAACAAACCCTCCCCCTGCCAGGCCCACACTAACCCCATCCAGGTCGCAGCTTCCCTGGCTTCTCCTTCCTCCCAATCTGGTATTAAAGGGGTAGTAAAGGTAAAAAAAAAAATCCTAAATAGCTTCCTTTACCTTAGTGCAGTCCTCCTTCACTTACCTCATCCTTCCATTTGCTTTTAAATGCCCTTATTTCTTCTGAGAAATCCTCACTTCCTGTTCTTCTGTCTGTAACTCCACACAGTAATGCAAGGCTTTCTCCCTGGTGTGGAGTGTCATGCTCACCCCCTCCCTTGGACTACAGAAGAGTCAGGACTCCCACTAACACACAGCTCCGTTCTCTATCTGCAACGTAGAGAGCGTCCTGACTCTCCTGTAGTCCAAAGGGAGGGGGCGAGCACGACACTCCACACCAGGGAGAAAGCCTTGCATTACTGTGTGGAGTTACAGACAGAAGAACATGAAGTGAGGATTTCTCAGAAGAAATAAGGACATTTAAAAGCAAAATAGAAGGATGAGGTAAGTGAAGGAGGACTGCACTAAGGTAAAGGAAGCTATTTAGGAACATTTTTTTTTACCTTTACAACCCCTTTAAATCCTGTTTCCTGTCCTGATTGGCTGGGAGGAGAACTTGAAAGACAATAGCCAATATTGATTTGCTAACGTCCCAAGTGCTCTGTGCCCGAGCTCAACCTTTCTGAAGCCAATTAGAGCCTCTGGCTCTAATCATGTGCTTAAAAAAAAATACAAAATTGTAGAAACCAATGGGTCTGGTCATTGAGATTAGGAGGGAGGCTGTGCATGGCGAACAGGGGGGCAGTGCCCCTTATGGACGGGCAGCGGGTGACTACGACTCTCTGGCATTAGAAAGTGTTGTATCAGCATAATACAATACTGAGAATATGAAACAAAGTGTACATGAACAATATAAGGATGCTTTAGACATAGGAGACCTTGCAGTACATGCTGTATATTTTAACCACTTCCATACCGGGCTGTTATACACACATCCATACCAGGCCTATTCTGGCACTTCTCTCCTACATGTACAAATCATAATTTTTTTGCTAGAAAATTACGCAGAACCCCCAAACATTATATATGTTTTTTTAGCAGACACCCTAGGAAATAAAACAACGGTCATTGAAACATTTTGTCTTGCACGGTATTTGCGCAATAATTTTTCAAACGCCTTTTTTTTGGAAAAAAATCGTTTCATGAATTAAAAAAATAACAAAACAGTAAAGTTAGCCCAATTTTTTTGTAAAATATGAAAGATGATGTTACACCGAGTAAATAGATACCTAACATGTCACGCTTTAAAATTGCGCACACTCATGGAATGGCGCCAAACTTCGGTACTTAAAAATCTCCATAGGCAACGCTTTGAAATTTTTTACAGGTTACCAATTTAGATTTACAGAGGAGATCTAGTGCTAGAATTGTTGCTGGCACTCTAACGCACGCGGCGATACCTTACATATGTGGTTTAAACGGCGTTTACATATGTCGGCGGGACTTGCGTGTGCGTTCGCTTCTGCGCGCGAGCTACTGGGGACAGGGGCGTTAAAAAAAAAATGTTTTATTTCTTTTTTTTTTACATATTTTTTTATTTTTTTACACTTTTTTTTTATTTTATTTTTTTTATTATCACTTTTATTCCTATTACAAGGAATGCAAACATCCCTTGTAATAGGAATGTGTGTGACAGGTACTCTTTATGGAGAGATGCGGGGTCAATAAGACCCCACATCTCTCCTCCAGGCTGGAAAGCATAAAATCGGTGAAATAAAATTCACCGATCTCATGATTACTGTTGCTTAGCAGCCGCAATTGCGGCTTTGTTTACTTACGGGGACCCGGGCGTGACGTCATCACATCGCGCCCGGGTCCTCCGACGGTCATAGAGATGACTGGTGACCATCTGGTCACCAGTCATCTCTATGCTTCCTGCCAGCGCCGGACGATTCGTTCTCCGGGCCCCCGATGGCACGGGAGAGCCCGGAGAAGCACCGGATGGCGGCGGGAGGGGGGGATGTCCCCTCCCGCCGCCTGTAAGAGCGATCGAGCGGCAGAACCGCTGCTATGATCGTTCTTACGTTGTGCAGAATCGCCGGCAGAAGAGAAGGATATCTGAATGATGCCTCTAGCTGCAGGCATCATTCAGATATCCCCCCACAAAGCCCAGGACGTCATATGACGTCCACCCGGATCGGTAGAGGTCCTTTGACGTCATATGACAATGGGCCGGTATTGAAGTGGTTAAACAGAAAAGAAGCCTTATTCTGTTAGAGAAAGATTACTGCATATGCTTTCCCCTTACAACCTGTTGTATCCTGGTAAAAAAAAGTATGACATTTACACTCATAAGATAATTAGAGGAGTGACTCCTCTCTCCTCTGACAGCACTGCCCAAGTTTTCAAAGGGAGGTAACAGATAACATTCATCAGTTTAAAAGCTTATAAACAAAAAACTATAAACTTGACCCAAACTCATTCTAATGTATTTTTCAAATTAAACGGTCTCAAATGTACATATTAAAAAGGTGCAAAATATTTATAATCCTATGCCTTGCTAGATCACAATTTATTCCCAATTCTCCCACTGGCATGTTTTTAAAAGATAAAAAAATGATCTTGGCCTTTGTAGGTTTTCAGGTAATTGTTGCGCCAGATTTTGCATTGCAACCACCTCATAAAAAAAGCTTTATTGTGTTCTTGCAGTAAACTGATGGACTTGGCATATGACAAAAGGATTGAGTTCTGGTAATTCAGCGTATGTCATGTGCCCTGTAGTCAGCTCTATATTGGCGCTTGCTACTTCAATATACTTGGCTGCCTTCTCCTTGTCACTGGAGTACGTCACCGATACATTTATGATTGTGATAAATGGCTGCCAAATTGCTCCAAATGAATAAACTCTAAGGTACATTGGCAAAGACACTCCAGGTCTAGTGTAGGGGAAATGCTGATAGGTAAGCAGGGGCAACATTCAGCCCACAATTGCAACGACCCAAACATGTCTCACTGGGCTGATACTGTATACCGTGTTTCCCCGAAAATAAGACGTACTCCGAAAATAAGACGTAGCGGGATTTCGACGCAAGATCGAAATATAAGACATCCCCCCGAAAATAAGACGTGGTGATGGCGTGTCGTATGCGTAGCGGCGCGGGCAGGAAAACAAGACGTGATAGGCGTACTGTACTGGTGCGGAGCTCAGGAGCTGTAAAGAAGTCGTGCAGCCCTTCTTATCTGCTCCACGGTATCTCTAAGTGATCGGAGAGGTGTCGGCAGCCCCATAAATACGGTTAGGTCGGCTCCATACTGTTGTACCATACTTGCTGGTAAAATAAGACATCCCCCGAAAATAAGCCATAGTGTGATTTCTGGAGGAAAAATAAATATAAGACGGTGTCTTATTTTCGGGGAAACACGGTATCAGAATTAGGGAAATAGAAAACACTTTGTATGGGGGGATGTGTACCTACAGCTACAAGAGCTAATTTAGGAATGAAAAAGTATTTTATACTCTGCATTGCAATGTCAGAGAAATGCAGTATATCAGGAGATTTTTTTTTTTAGGTATTTTGGAGGATTTGAATAGCTTATAAAGTCAAATGGATTAAAGTGGATGTAAACCCAATTTTTTTTATGTCACAATGTAGAGTATAAGATTTCCTATCATCTGTGCCCAGTCTTGCCACACAGAGTTAATCCAGCTCTGAGCAATCCTCTTTTATTATTCAGTGAAAATTAACAGACTTCCCGATAAAAACCTGTCTAAATAAAAAGTCCTTTCCTCTCTCCTTGCTTTGAGTGACAGGTTATTTACATATCTAGCTTGGACATGTTTATCATATGTTATGTTATGTTTATCATAATATGAGGTGATCCACAGTATAAAAAGTGAGAAATCCACCCCTCCCCCACATAACACATCCTGGTAATATACAATGAACTGTGGATCACCTCATATTATGATAAACATAACATAACATATGATAAACATGTCCAAGCTAGATATGTAAATAACCTGTCACTCAAAGCAAGGAGAGAGGACCTATTTAGACAGGTTTTTATCTGGAAGTCTGTTAATTTTCACTGAACAATAAAAGAGGATTGCTCAGAGCTGGGTTAACTTTGTGGCAAGACTGGGCACAGATGATAGGAAATCTTATACTCTACATTGTGACATAAAAAAATAAAAAAAAACATTTTGGGTTTACATCCACTTTAAGTGTTTCATCTGCACTAAACATATTAACCAGCTGAATATCTGGTAACATTAGAAACGTCAGGCCAGGCAACATTACACTTATTTCATAGCAGAATCACTGACTGAATATCCTGTGACATAAAAGTCAGGCAAGGTCATCTTATTGTCAAACTTTTCTCAGAGGACCTATATCAGGCATCACTAAATGGCGGGCCGCGGGCTGAATCCGGACCCAGTAGCAGCCCTATGTGGCCCGCTGCCTCGACAAACAGTTGCCTGAGTGTTCTCTCCCCTCTGCCGGCTCGCCTGCTCGACGCTGCCGCTAATATCATTGATTACAGGGAGGCGCAGCAGGTCTCTCCTTTACATCATCGCATCACTCCCCCTTCATCCTCCCTCTCCACACTCCCCTACCTTAGTCACACAAGCCTGAAGGCGCTGTAGGTCTGGACAAAGGGCGGGACTTTTCAAGTTACAAAGCAGATGATTGGTTGCTAGCAACCAATCACCCGCCTTTAACTTGAAAAGTCCCGCCCTTTGGAGCTGCCATGATGCTTCCCGACTTGTGTGATTAAGGTAGGGGAGTGTGGGGAGGAAGGGGGAATGCTGAGTTGAGGAAAGGAACAGTCGGACTGTGATGGAGGAAGCCTGTAATGGAGCTGGGTCTTTTAATAGAGCTGGGTCTTGTAATGGAGCTGGGTCTTGTAATGGAGCTGGGTCTTGTAATGGAGCTAGGTCTTGTAATGGAACTGGGTCTGTAATGGAGCTAGGTCTTGTAATGGAGCTGGGTATTGTAATGGAGCTATGTCTTGTAATGGAACTGGGTCTGTAATGGAGCTAGGTCTTGTAATGGAGCTGGGTATTGTAATGGAGCTATGTCTTGTAATGGAGCTGGGTCCTGTAATGGAGCTGGGTCTTGTAATGGAGCTGGGTCTTGTAATGGAGCTGGGTCTTGTAATGGAGCTGGGTCTTGTAATGGAGCTAGGTCTTGTAATGGAACTGGGTCTGTAATGGAGCTAGGTCTTGTAATGGAGCTGGGTATTGTAATGGAGCTATGTCTTGTAATGGAGCTGGGTCCTGTAATGGAGCTGGGTCTTGTAATGGAGCTGGGTCTTGTAATGGAGCTGGGTCTTGTAATGGAGCTAGGTCTTTTAATGGAGCTGGGTCCTGTAATGGAGCTGGGTCCTGTAATGGAGCTGGGTCTTGTAATGGAGCTGGGTCCTGTAATGGAGCTGGGTCTTGTAATGGAGCTGGGTCTGTGATGTAAAAGGAAGAGTTGTGCTGTTAAGGGGGGACTGAGGGCACTGATGTAAGGGCTTTCTCACACTTGTGCAGAGATCTATGTTTTTCTGCCCTAGAAAAACACAGGTATCTACAAGGGCAACAGAAAACAATCGTGACGTGCAAGAGAGGCTGTGATGTGAAGGAGTCATCACCAATATGACACTCGGACCTCCAGTGGAAGACATTTTTTTCTGACCGGACCCCCGTGAATTTTAATTCAGTACCCCTGATCTATATAAACACTGTGTTTTTTTTTATACTAAAGGCAAATCCACTTTGCACTACAAGTGCACTTGAAAGTGCACTGAAAGTACATTTGGAGGTGCAGTCGCTGTAAATCTGAGGGGTAGATATGAAACGAGGGGAAGCACTGCTGATTTTTTCATCCAATCATGTGGAAGCTAAAAGGCTGTTTTTTTATTTTCCTTGCATGTCCCCCTCGGATCTACAGCACTTGGAGTGCAAAGTACATTTCCCTTTAGTAAATAACCATGTGTGTGTGTGTGTATATATGTGTGTGTGTGTGTGTGTATATATATATATATATATATATATATATATATATATATATATATATATATAAAATATATATATATTGTAAGATTGGGGTGATCAGACTCAAGCGGTGGGTGCGTTTTCAGTGAGTACACCAGTCCAGAACTGAATTTTTAAGGGCCTGGTAGCCCACTTTTATTTGAAATGACAGATAAGTTCACAAAGGTATCAGTAGCCCACACAGGGGGTTCCACCATTACTATATCTTGTATACACAATACTTTAGCCTCCTGGCTTGCATTCTTGCCATATGGCTGCTTCAGGCCTTTAGCCTAGGCCTTAGGTCTGCTCTTCAGACCAAAATACTTTCCTGGAGTTAAACTTACTCCTGATCAGCGCCTTGCTGCTCTATAACTAATGACCTCTGCCTCCTGCAGACATACACACTCTAGCTGCACCCATGCAGCCCCTGACTCCTCTCAGAGGAATGGGAGTCCACCTGACTCCCATGCACAGACTTCCTGTCTGTTGGGTGGGGCCGTGAGCCATAGTCAGGTCCCAACTACATAGCCCAACACACAGCTGTGCAATCTGGCGTAAACCAGCAATCTTTAAGGTAGCACCGGGTCCCACCGACATAATATATATACACATACATACAGTGCCTTGAAAAAGTATTCATTCCCCCCAAAAAATGTCCACATTTTGTCATGTTACAACCAAAAACATAAATTAATTTTATTGGGATTTTATGTTGTTGTGCTTTTTTAAGGTCATTTTTACCCGCACAGTAATTTATTTTGAATTCTTTTTTGAATGAAGATATTTTTAAACACAAGTCAATCTATATGACATAGTCTATAATATGAAACGTATTCACGGAGACGTATGATCATACAAAATAGCTAATTTATTGGTTGACAAAAATATGAATATTTACATGAAATTAAAATACCAATTGCGTTACATGAACGACTTGAAAATCAATAAAATACCCCCCAAAATGGGCATGCGGTACACCTGACATTTGTGCCATGATAGGTTCTCAATGTGGTTTCAATAACTTTGTGTAAATAACAATGAAACAAAAGCGTCTATTTCACATGTCCAACCGTTACTATACTGCAGGTAAGTAAGTGGCTAACAATGTGAAATATATTGGACGTTTGTTTTGTCAAAAAAAGTGTCACTACGTAAAAATAAAGTACCCTTTAGGGAAAAATCTACCAGTTATTGATTACTGAGAACAAACCATAATTACAAGATATTTAATACTTTGTACTCTTGAGAACTAGGGTTTTCCAGATACCACTTTTTTAGGACTGAGTACAAGTACCGATACTTTTTTTCATGTACTCGCCGATACTGATTACAGATTCTTTTTTTTAAATGCAGCCATGTGTCCCCAAATGCAGCCTTGTGTCCCAAAATGCAGCCTTGTCCCCAGATGCAGCCTTGTCCCCAGATGCAGCCTTATCCCTAAATTCAGCCATGTCCCTAATGCAGCCATGTCCCTGATACAGCCATGTCCCTAATGCAGCCATGTCCCTATATGCATGTCCCTAATGCAGCCATGTCCCTAATGAAGCCTTGTCCCTAGATGCAGCCATGTCCCTAATGCAGCTTTGTCCCTAGATGCAGCCATGTCCCTAATGTAGCCATGTCCCTAATGCAGCCTTGTGTCCCCTTAAAGAGAAAGCCAAGTCCCCCCCCCCCCGCCGCTCCTGACATCTAGTTGATCAGCGCTGGGGGAACACAACAGCTTGAATAGCTGTGTGTTCCCCGCCGTGCCTCATCATGTATAAACACTCCCCCTTGCCCAGGCACTTTGATAGACCGATCACCCGCCTATCAAAGTTTCTGGGCAAGGGGGAGGCGCGGCGGGGAACACACAGCTATTCAAATGAAAGCTGTTTTGTTCCACCAGCGCTGATTAACTAGATGTCGGCAGCGGCGGGGGCTTGGCTTTCTCTTACGGGACTAGGCGGCAGCAGCTCAGCTCTCCTCCATACGAGGACTGCTCTGCTCCGCTCTCCACCCCCTCTCCACTCGCACTCGGAAAAGAAAAAAAAAAGTATCGGGTCAGGCATCGGGAGCATTTGCGCGAGTACAAGTACTCGCGCAAATGCTCGGTTCCGATACTAGTATCGGTATCGGGACAACCCTAGTCTTCACCCAAGAAGCTGATAACGTTCGCCCAGTGGACGGGTGCCTGAGAGTTTTGTGTACCGGCCAGCACATTAGATTCAAGGCGATTTTTAAACTGCATAATTGTAAGTGCAATTTTAACTTTTTACATACATTTCTACACATTTAATACACTATGTGGAGCTGTCACGGTTTCTTACATGGTGGGCATTAATACTGCTGAAATTTCTTGGGAAACAAGATCCATCAGGACTGCATATCTGAAACTGCGAGATTGGGACCTATTAAATGCTGTTTCTGATCCCCTGTCATAAGGGATCGTGGGAATTCGGTAAGAAGCCAATCTATAAGTCTGGTGGAGGACATGTCACTTTTTTCTTCTGGACACGTTTACAACTAATCTGTAATGTGGCACAGATGCACAGGTGTTTGACATCTTACCTGATATTTTTGGACTTTCTACTGCCAACATTTCGGACTGTTTATTAACCCAATCAGAGCCAAAATTTATATTTAGTTGATGGTTTTTGATCTAAATGTCATTTGTTTTTGTTTTTTGTTAATCATCATCACTATGACTGCTGAGGGATTTTGAGGTGGCTGCATGTTGCACCCTAGAGGCCATTATAGGTCATTTTTTTGATATAGCAGTTAGCCTTTCACATATATCACTACCCACTTGCATACGTTTGTGTTTGCCAAAAAGGGTGGTTGAGGTAGCGCGATTTATATTTTTCTTATCCTTTCACTATTGTTTGTTGTAATAGGAGCTGAAGGTAAAAATCCAGGAACTGAATTGGTAGGAAGTGAAGGAAGGGTTGTTAGGAAAAAACAAGATTTCTTAAAGGTGGGGATTGCAAAAGCAGCCACACTGTCTTCACTACTGCACTTACAGCGATTCTAAAGCCTAAACATCTTTTACTTAAATGCATTCCTTGTATTAAGGGAAGAAATGTTTAGGTATTAGTATTACCCCCTCACCCCCACTTATACTTACCTGAGCACTCATTCGGTCCAGCTCTGTGCATGTCTGTAGCAGCTCACCCCTTATATCTCCCTGCTCTTACAAGCTTTGACGAGATGGTCAAATCCTGTAAGGAGGGCGCAGAAGGCAGGGCTGTCCTGCAAGGTGTGCATCTATGGACACAGGCAGTGCGACTCAGGGTTGAGCCCGCACAAGTACCCCAATTGCAAGCAGCTTTCTATGGGGGCACACATAAAGGAGGACCCCCGAGCGCCTGTGGGGACTCCAGGAGAGGTGGTTTGGGGCTTCACTGTGGAATAGCATTGCACCGTTAAGATGGGCCCCTTTTATTCTATAGTTATATAGATATATATATAGTTATAGCTATATAGTATAGATATAATGGTGGTTGTATAAACATTGTACCATCATGGCTATAATGTATATGTCTGGCCTAAAAAGATAAGAAGAACTAAAACATTATTGGGTGAGGTTCATAAAAGGGAGGAAGAGGTTTTTATTTAGCCAGATTATCCTTTTTTATTTCCTAATACTGCAAGGAGAGAATGCATGGGGGAAATTCATTGGCTGCTACAGACAACAGCAATCTTTTGACATATATGCAAAATAGCTTTTAAAATATTGGCTAGAGTCGGGAATGGTTGGAACCTCTGTTGGGTTTTTATTGCTGCCTGTTTTCACCCCTCTCGGTTTAACCTGCCTGCTATGTCAGAAGGTCAGTGACAGTGGAATTGTAGCTCTTGCCAAAGCATGGAAGTATACTTGGTAAGCTCTCACATTATGAAGACTCTTCTGGCTGTTTGTCCCCATCTAGTGCTAATAGATCAGCGCTGTCCCTTGCTGTTCTGTTCACCCCTGTCACCATTATCTGACCTTCTTCCAGGTTCCTGTCTCTCCTCTTCTGTATTGGGTGGTCACTGATAATGGAACTTCTGGGCATGCCAGCAGAAGTCGCATCGTCCCAGCATTCGGCTCCATTCTCATGGATCTTACAGACACCAGGAATGGGCAGGGAGTGTACACTGCACTGTGTATGTGTGTACATGTGTATAAGGAATGCTAGTAGCAAGGGTGAAGGTTTTTTTTAGCAGATGAAAAAAGCCCCAAAAAAAACAAAACACCAACCAAACATCATCTCCTAGCAATTATTTTATTCACAAAAGTCCCGCTTTAAAGCCATAGTCCACCCATTTAAAAAATAAATAAAAATATAAATGCACCCATTCTGAATAAAAAGACACAAGGAGCATTGCAACAGTGATAGCTGCATGGTCAATGCAATGCACAATGCACTAGGTTTGGACGGCCATAAAGACTTTTCAATTGGAGATCATCTATAGACAAGCAGCGTCTTCTATGCTCTCCTCAGAAACTTTATAATCTTCTGGGACACCAATATCATGGGTCTTAAAATGTTTATTTGTGAAATCAAAGTTTTATATAAAATAAATATATAAAATATCAGTTAAAATTTTCTAAAATTAAAAGGGGTTGTAAACTTTCGTATTTTTTCACCTTAATGCATCCTATGCATTAAGGTGAAAAAACACCTTGCAGTGTCCGGCCCCCCCAAGGATGTATATAGTTTGTTTAATTCTGCGCTTACCCAGATCCCTAAATAATTAGAAAGTTATAATTTTATGAAATATAAGTATGTTAGTGCTGCAATCTCTAGGAATTAAATACTTAATTCGTGAACAATATATATACACAGACACACACATACATACCATACATACACACACCGTTTTACTTATATGAGTTCCGAACTTCCGTGGGCGCGACTTCGTGTCGCTCTCTCCACGGCTTCTCAGCACTTCATTGGATAGATTGATAGCAGCACAGCCATTGGCTCCCACTACTGTCAATCAAATCTATGGACGCCGAGTGTATGACACAGGAGGGGTTAACACTCAGAAGGGGTTAACTATTGCAGGGAGGAGCCGCGAGAGCCGCCGTAGGACCCCCAGAAGACGTGGATCGGGGCCACTCTGTGCAAAACGAACTGCACAGTGGAAGTAAGTATGACATGTTTGTCATTTAAAAAAAAAAAAAAAAAGCGTAACCTTTAGTGTCACTTTAAACCTGCCATTATTAACCCCGCAAGGATTGCTACCTGCATAGTAGGCAGAGAGTTCCAGATAAAGCAAGAGATGTTCTCTAAACTGCCGCATGGGAGATACAACAATGATGTCCATCAGCCCCTCCATATTACCCAATATGGTTTCCT
This sequence comes from Rana temporaria, assembly GCF_905171775.1. NCBI lineage: Eukaryota > Metazoa > Chordata > Amphibia > Anura > Ranidae > Rana > Rana temporaria. The sequence goes on from NC_053490.1 coordinate 88,895,262, forward strand.
GGCTTCTCCCGGAGTATTTGTCCACCCTCTGAATAGACTTGGTTTGCCATTCAGTCCAATATATCAAGCGGCCTTCCTGTTAAAAAATAAATAAGGATAAAAATAATCATTGAAATGCCAAATTTTCCACAGTCATCTGCTTGTGTTGGTCCTCTGTGTTTTATCAAGTCCAAAGTCAGCGCAGCCGTTTACCAGGAAATTCTAGAGCACTTCATGCTTCCCTCTGCTGACCAGCTTTATGCTGATTTCATTTTCCAGCAGGACTTGGCATCTGTCCACACTGCCAAAAGTACCAATACTTGGTTTTATGGTCATGGTATCACTGTGCTTGATGGGCCAGCAAACTCACCTGACCTAAACCCCATAGAGAATCTGTGGAGTATTTTGAAGAAGAAGATGAGACACCAAACCCAACAATGCAGACGAGATGAAGGGCGCTATCAAAGCAACCTCAGCATAACAACCAAAGCATAACACCTCAGCAGTACCAAAGGCTGATCGCCTCCACGCCACGCCGCATTGATGCAGAAATTTTTGCAAAAGGAGCCCCGACCAAGTATCGAGTGCATATTATACTGTACATGGATATACTTTTTAGTAAGGCAACTTTTCTGTATTAAAAATAATTTTTTTTTGGTCCCATTTAATATTCAAATTTTCTGAGATAAAGAATTTGGGGTTTTCACTAGCTGTAAGAAGGGATGGGCTTGGATGTGTTCGGGATCTCCCCTGTCCGATCCCGCCAGGAAGCCGACACTACACAGCCAATCACAGGCAGTGAGACATATCCCGATCTGTACACCTGCAGACTGGAAAACGTCTCACTGCCGGTGATTAGTCCTATGCTGTGTTGGCTTCCTGGAGGGATTGGGCAGGTGGGATCCTGAACCAGGGCTGTGGAGCCGGAGTCGAGGAGTCGGAGGAAATTTTGGGTACCTGGATTCGGAGTCGGAAAACAATGCACCGACTCCGACTCCTACTAAATTTAGATTGGAATTAAAAAATAAAGACCAATGCATGCAGTGCCTCACGTAACCGCAAAACGAACACGTTAAGTGACCGTGAAGAAGCATGCTTTTCATGTGCTTCACTATATGGAACGCAACGCACAATTAGGAGCTGCAATACTTATACTTTCCATAGTGTTGTGTTCTGCTTTTACAGGGAACGCAGCGTCCATGTGTAACCTAGCCTCTCACTGATAAGGGATTAAATAAATATGTTTTTTGCAGGACTAGAGAGTGAGACATTTGTATAAGTGAAGGGAATGGAGGGCGAATAGTTCAAGACTGAAGCTGTAAACCATTGGAAAAACTGCTGTCATTTAGCTAAGGCTATAAAAACTTGTAAACTCCGATTGTTAGCTTAAACTTTAAACATGACTATGGGATTCTCCTAGGAAAATCATGTTTTAGAATAAAAAAACTTTGTTTTCATTGTGTTTGTCTTTTGCTTAAACTGTGCAATACAGTACACTGTTGGCTTCCCAGCCAGTAGTCCTGTGGTAGGTTGCGTTTCTTTCCCTCAAGGAATGTATAAAATACATTCACATATTAATACAGAGGAGTCGGAGTCGGGGAGTCGGAAGTACATAAAACTGAGGAGTCGGAGTCGGAACATTTATCTACCGACTCCACAGCCCTGTCCTGAACACACCCAAGCCCATTTCTAGCTGTAAGCCATAACAATCAAAAGTAAAAGAAAGAAATGTTAGAAATATATCACTCTGTATGTAACGCCTCTATATAAAATATAGGAGTTTCACAGTGTGAATTGAATTACTGAACTAAGTAAACTTTTTGATTATATTCTAATTTTATGAGATGCACCTGTGTATGTATGTGTATATATATATATATATATATATATATATATATATATATACACATACATACACACACACACACACACACACACAGCAAAACCCAGCAAAACCTTGGATTGCGAGCATAATTGGTTCCAGGAAAATGCTTGAAATCCAAACCCCCCTTATATCAAAGTAAATATCCCCATAAGAAATAATGTAAACTCCAATTATTCGTTCGACAACCATTTGTGTCTTTCAGTTTATAGTTCATATAAAAAAATAAGAAGATTATAGCAATGTGATAGGTTGTGTAACCATAAAATCCACAAATGGAAGCCTCCACAAGGGGAATAAAAGCAAAATCCATCAGAGGCTACAGAGTATAAAAGAGAAGAGAGGTGCCTCTGAGGCCGCGTACACACGGTCAGTCCATCCGATGAGAATGGTCCGACGGACCGTTTTCATCGGTTCACTGCTGAAGCAGACTGATGGTCTGATGTGCGTACACACTATGGTTTCAAAACCCGATCGGGTCAGAACGCGGTGACGTAAAACACACAACGTGCTGAAAAAAACAAAGTTCAATGCTTCCAAGCATGCGTCGACTTGATTCTGAGCATGCGCGGGTTTTGAACCGATGCTTTGTGTACTAACCATTGGTTTGGACCTATTGGTCAGCGGTCCATCGGTTCGGTTTTAAAGCAAGTTCTCTAATTTTTGTCCGAAGGACAACAGACCGATGGGGTGTACACACGGACGGTTTGGACCGATGGTGTGTACGCGGCCTAAGACCCCTTTCACACTGAGCCGCTATAGCGCTAAAAATAGCACCTGTAAAGCGCCCTGAAAGAGCTGCACCATTCACTCCAGTGTGGAAACCCGAGGGTCTTCACACTGGAGCGGTGCGCTGGCAGAGCGTCAGAAAAAGTCCTGCCAGCAGCTTCTTTGCAATGCATTAGGAGTGGTGAATACACCGCTCCTAAAGAGCCCCTGCCCATTGAAAACAATGGTCAGTGCCACCGAATCACCTTGCTCTAGCGGTACTTTGCGAGCGCTTTTAACCCTTTTTCAGCAGGGGTTGCTAGCGTCCGAAAAGCTCTGCAGAGATGCTCCGTGGCGGCTCAGTGTGAAAGCACTCTAAGTGTAGCAATATGGTAACATTTAATGAAGGTACAACATTTAGCAAGTCACATGGTTGATGATTAAAAAAGAAGCTGAGGGTAAAGGTGATGAACTGGCCAAGCATGTCTCCAGACCTAAACCCTATTGAAAATCTGTGGGGCATCCTCAAATAGAAGGTGGAGGAGCGCAAAGTTTTTTAACATCCACCATCTCTGTGATGTCATCATGGAGGAGGGGAAGAGGACTCCAGTGGCAACCTGTGACGCTCTGATGATCTCTATGCCCAAGAGGGTTAAGGCAGTGCTGGAAAATAATGGTGGCCACACAAAATATTGACACTTTGTGCCCAATTTGGACATTTTCACTTAGGGGTGTACTCAATTTTATTGCCAGCGGTTTAGACATTAATGGCTGTGCGTTGATTTATTTTGAGGGGACAGCAAATTTACACCGTTATACAAGCTGTACACTCACTACTTTACATTGTAGCAAAGTGTCATTTCTTCAGTGTTGTCACATGAGATAGTTTGTGTGTGTGTATATATATATATATATATATGCATTTTTTTTTTTTTATGGACACAATTTTTACAGATATTTCTTTCATGTATTAAGATTATTGGTTGTGATTTTTCACATGATTTGCACACATTAATGTGCTACTGTGGCATGTGCATGTTTTTGGATTGTATTAGATTCACCAATTTTGTTTGATTATTGTATTTAACCACTTAAGGACCCCCTACCGACGATATACGTCGGTAGAATGTCACGGCTGGGCACAACCACGTACCTGTACGTGTCTCTTTAAGGCACAGCCGTGGGGTCGCTAGCGCGCCGCCACCAACGCGCTCGCGACCCGGTCTGAAGCTCTGTGACCCCGCCGCGGGACCCGCAGACCCGATCGCCGCCGGTGTGCCGCGATCGGTCACCGAAGCTGAAGAATGAATGAATGAAAACTTATATAGCGCAACACATGCGAACTTAATCGCACCTTAAACACACCTTCCCCGTTCTTCAATGTGGCAGTGTCAGTGATCATCTGTTCCCTGATATAGGGAAAGACGATCACTGACGTCACACGTCCAGCCCCGCCCCCCTACAGTTAGAAACACATATGAGGTCACACTTAACCCCTACAGTGAACCCTAGTGGTTAACTCCTAAACTGCACTGGTCATTTTCACAGTAATCAGTGCATTTTTATAGCACTTTTTGCTGTGAAAATGACAATGGTCCCATAAATGTGTCAAAATTGTCAGATGTGTCCGCCATAATGTCGCGAAAAAAAACGCTGATTGCCGCCATTAGTAGTAAAAAAATATATATTAATAAAAATGCAATAAAACTATCCACTATTTTGTAAACGCTATACATTTTGAGCAAACCAATCGATGAGCGCTTATTGCGATTTTTTTTTTACCAAAAATAGGTAGAAGAATACGTATCGGCCCAAACTGAGGAAAAAATATGTTTTTTTTTATATATTTTTGGGGGATATTTATTATAGCAAAAAGAAAAAATATTGCCTTTTTTTCAAAATTGTCGCTCTATTTTTGTTTATAGCGCAAAAAATAAAAACCGCAGAGGTGATCAAATACCACCAAACGAAAGCTCTATTTGTGGGAAAAAAAGGACGCCAATTTTGTTTGGGAGCCACGTCGTACGACCGCGCAATTGTCAGTTAAAGCGACGCAGTGCCGAATCACAAAAAGGGGCAAGGTCCTTTACCTGCATAATGGTCCGGGTCTTAAGTGGTTAAAGTAGCAGCACAGAAATATTATTTGTTTATGTGCTCACACATTTTATTTTAATATTTTACCAAAACCTTGGGTGATAGATGGTGTTTTGGAGCCTTAAAATTAACTTTAGTGCCATTTTTTGTAAAAAAAAAAAATTGCGCTTGAAAAACCACTGTGCAAATATTATGGGACATAACTTGGAAATACCATTATTTTTACATCCCAGGGTCTCTGCTTTAAGAAAATATATCATATCTGGAAATTTTCTGTGATCTTCAGTCATTACCTTAAATGAATTTGAAAACAGGAGTGTAAAAACACACCGTCTCTGGCAGAGAAAGAGTTAAACTGGCCAAGTTCAGATTTTTATAAATTGATGGTAATATTACTGTGTGTATGTCCATAGAATGATATTTGGGGGAGGAATTATTGTAAAATAAAGTCAGATCTTTAATATAAATGGGCTTAAAGGGGTGAATTCATGGAAGCATGCCATTGGCCACCTCAGGTCAGCAGGAAGGAGTAAACAACCTCACACCAGGGCATCACACAAGTGGCAGTTGGTGGCTAGCTGAGAGGACACAGACACTGGGAGCTCCCGGATATCTGTTATATTTCAGCGATATTTCACCTTTTCTGCTATCAACAACCTGAAAAATGGATCAGGACTTCAACTGGGGATCAGCGGACCCTTTTTTCCTTCTGAAGTTCGCCTCTTCGGACTCCTCTGGGAAGGAGAGAGAGGAGGACATCATGGCGGCTGTGAAGACTCTCCAGGGAGGAAAGGCTGAGAAGACTGAGGCGCTTGAACAGCTCCTGGACATGTCTACAACCTTCTCCATGGCGCCCATCTATCATTATCCAGTGAGGTTCCCAAAGACATCCGGGAAGAAGAAGAAGACTGGAGATGGATCAGCCGCCAAAGTGAAGAGGAGGGATATCACCATCAGCTCCACATCTCAGGAACCTTCCACCAGCAACCTGGGGCACTCCTCCCAACAGGGCGAAAGAGCTATTGACACAGGTAAAAGAGTTATTGACACAGGTAAAAGAGCTATACACACAGACCTGGTGTCGGCTGTAAATCGCCTCCAGGGAGGAGAGCTCAAGAAGAGCGAAGCCATTGGACAGCCTATGGACATCCCCACAACCCAGGAGCCTTCCACCGGGACCCAGAGACGCTCTTCCCGAGCAAGCAAAGGGGCTAAATACAAAGAGATGGTGTCTGAAGGTCTCCTGGAGGTCTTGAAAGAGCGCAAAAGACCAGCACAGGGCAAGCCAAAGGGTCAAAGAGCCAAACGACCCAAGGCTGAATGAGGTAAGTGAGAGAGGGTAAGTATGGCTTAAAAAAACAACCTAAAGTGTCTATTTATTTACCCAAAGCCACGATCAGTGCAGTCCCAAGGGTTCTCCCCTTAGCATGTCTGCTGCCTCTGACCATCTCCCGTAGCATGTCTGCCGTTTCTGAGCATCTCCCGTAGCATGTCTGCCGTCTCTGAGCATCTCCCGTAGCATGTCTGCCATCTCTGACCATCTCCCGTAGCATGTCTGCCGTCTCTGAGCATCTCCCGTAGCATGTCTGCCGTCTCTGAGCATCTCCCGTAGCATGTCTGCCGTCTCCGACCATCTCCCGTAGCATGTCTGCCGTCTCTGAGCATCTCCCGTAGCATGTCCGCCAAAGTATCACCTGCATACATCAAATGCTCCATGGTAAGTGAACATATTCTGCCAGTTTCAGACAATCCGATCTCCTCAGCTTAATGTGATATCAATCTGACCATCTGTACATCTTCAAAACACTATGCATGGTGAAGGGCCACATGACTATATAAAAACGTAATCATTTTTAGGAAGGCCACAACACTATGTAACGGTTGGTATGAAGCTCACTCAAAGCACTTGTTACCCCAACACTTCATATTCCTGATATGTGGCTGCTGTGCAATGTACTTGTATGAGAAAGTCTCCTATTCTCTTTGAATTGCTTCCTTTGTGTGAAATCGCTGGTGTCCCTGACAGTCCCTCTGCTTTCCCATTAAAAACTGACCACAGGTAGGGAATCCACAGCACTTATATTCCTATTACAAGGAATGTAAACATCCTTTGTAATAGAAATAAGGATGACAGGTCCTCTTTATGGAGAGATCTGGGGTCAAAAAAGACCCCAAATCTCTCCTTTACCATTAAAAGCAAGAGATAAAAAAAAAAAAAAAAAATCTGACCATTTGCTTTATATAATAAAATATAAAGTTTTCTTCCATCCTGGACCAGAAGTGACTTCAATGACGTTGCTCTGGTCCTCCCAGGGGCATAGAGGTGAAGAACAGGATGCCACTGCCTGGAGGGAGGTCGGGTCCTGGTGGCCGAGTACCATTGGCATTGCTCTTTACCCCCGATATATAAAAGGTTGTCAGGTGCCTAAAGTAGGGGCTGATGGGCTGGGCCAGCACAGAGAATAACATTAGACCCCATGAGAGGCAAGGGCTATGACGTGTAAGGGGGAGGGGGCCATGTTAGGGAACGGATTCTTCCTGGAGAAGTATGTGCAGCACAGTGGCTCAGTGGTTAGCACATCTGCCTTACAGCATTGGGGTCCGTAGTTCACATCCCGGTTCCCCCCACACTCCACAACAGGTTTGTTGGTTAATTGTCCCCGGTATGAGATTCTACAGAGAGTGTACAACATGGCCGCCTCCCCTCCAACCTGGATGATCACTCTGAAGCCTCGTACACACGTACAGGTTTCCCGGCGGAAAAAAACGTCGGGAAACCCGAGGGGAAAACCAAAAACCTGCTCGGTAACTTTTTCCCTCTACACACGACAGGAAAACTGCCATGAAAGCTTTGGTCGGGAATCCCGGCTGTGTGTATGCTCCACCGCAGTGTTTCTAATAGGAAAACTGCCGGATTAAAAACCGCCAGGAATCTCGGCGGGAAAAAAGAGAGCTGGTTCTTTTTTTTCCCCGGCAGTTTTCCTGCATACACACGGCCGGTTTTCCCGGCCAAAAGCTCTCATGGCAGTTTTCCTAACGGAAAAAAACGGTCGTGTGTAAGAGGCTTGAGCCACAAGCAGAGAAGATCTGTAGAGTGATCCATTCACAACAAGAAGAGTCACATCTCCCAGCAAGTTCAACGTCACAAGAGAAGAGAAATGGATTTATAAAAAGGAAAAACTGAAAATAAAACTTGTAAAATCCTAGAAGTGTCCCCTTTTCTCTGCCATGTGATCAGGTGGTGACAGGGTCTCTTTATGTTCTGTATACAGTGGGGGAAGGGTTAGAGGTTGTCTGGGGCCCCATTGCGATTTTCCCTCACTTCTGTCCTTGGAGGATCCCCTAATGTCAGAGCATGAGTGGGGGTCACTAGCACAGGAAGTAAAAACCTCCCCAATGGGGACACAGCCAGAAATAAACACTTGGCAGAGGCTCTGACTCCTCCACACTCCATACATTACAATGAGGAGAGGTTGGGGGTCAGAGATCATACAATGGGAACTCTGTGAGTCCTATCAGTCTGCAGGTTTCTTCCTCCTGTGTGTAAAAGAAGGTGGTGTGAGCCCTGAACCTGGGAGAGGACCTGGGGACAACCTGTCCTCAATAGGGAACTATAAGTCCCAGCGCACCATGCCAGCTACATTCCAATACTGGAAACAGCAGAAGAGTACAGCACACCAACTTCCTGTGTGCTCTGAAAACTCCCCCCCCCCCCTTTGTTGAAAGGAAGCTGAAGACAGGAAGTTCAGCATACCATGTGACTTGGGGCGAATGGTGTCTCGTCACATTCGGCTCCCCATCACTGAATGCTCCGGAAGTGACGTTGCGCTAAATAAATTTTGCACTGCGCATGCGCGACGTGTTGCAAACGATTTGCGACAATACAGACCAGTGAAACCGTCAGATATTGTCACGGAAGTGACATTACAGAAAATACAAACACTGGGCTATGCGTTCCAAGACTAATACTTCCCTTGTTACCTAGTGTCTCCAAAACTGCCAGCTGTCCCTGTACATCCTTAACCAACCTGTGGTGTTAGGTTCTGCATTGCTGGTACTTGTAGTGCCTATCCAGAGCAAGCTGTGGTGATGGATCATGCCATGCTGGGACTTGTAGTGTCTCCAGAACTGCCAGCTGTCCCTGTACAACCTAAACCAACCTGTGGTGTTAGGTTCTGCATTGCTGGTACTTGTAGTGCCTATCCAGAGCAAGCTGTGGTGATGGATCATGCCATGCTGGGACTTGTAGTGTCTCCAGAACCTGCCAGCTGTCCCTGTACATCCTAAACCAACCTGGGGTGATAGGTTCTGCAAAAAAAAATAAAAAATTGCAATAAGTTTATATTGATTGGTTTGCACAAAAGTTATAGCGCCTACAAAATTGGGGATAGAATTATGGCATTTTTATTATGATTTTTTATTTTTTTTTACTAGTAATGGCGGCGATTTGCGATTTTTATCGGGACTGCGACATTATGGCGGACGCTTCGGACACATTTTTGGGACCATTGTCATTTTTACAGCGATCAGGGCTATGAAAATGCACTGATTACTGTAAAAATGACACTGGCAGTGAAGGGGTTAACACTAGGGGGCGATCAAGGGGTTAATTATGTTCCCTAAAGTGTGTTCTAACTGAAGGGGGGGATGGGACTGACTAGGGGGAATGACAGATCGCTCTTCATACATTGTATGAACATACGATCAGTCATTTCCCCCCCTGAAAGAACCAGGAGCTGTGTGATTACACACACACACCGCTCCCGATTCCCGCTGTCATGAGCGCTTGCAGGGGCCCGGCTGTCAGCACGCCTGCCAGGCACTCGCATCGGCACCGGGGGCGAGCCCCCCTGGTGGCCACAGAGCAAAATCAAGTTATATTATGTGATTTCGCCCGGCCGAGCCAACCTGCCGACGTAAAAGTGCGGAGGCTGGTGGGCGAGTGGTGAAGTGCTGTTGGCATTCTATTCTTGTGTTATGTACATTTGTATGATGTTTCTAGGTGAAAACCCTTCATCACTATAACATGTTCCTGTCCCGCCCCCGGAGTGATGGAAGGCAGTCAGTATGTGAACACCCCCTCCCCCCCCCCCCCCCCCGTCTTCTCATTTATTTTACAATTGCAGTAATAGTACATTGCCTGGAGGCAGTTTATGATGGTAGCCTGTGCCTTGGGTCACCTGTCAATGTCTTTGTTGTACATTGGTGACTGGTACACATTAAAGGGTTAATCTGGCCATAGATGGTTTGAATGTTGACCCCTTCAGCAGGGATTGGCCAAGATTCCATCCATGTATGGGCAGGCTGATTGTACCCAAGTCCATCCATCCATCAACTTGGGTGCAACCAGCATATCATTTTTTTAGCATGCGATTATTGCCAGCAGCTATAGCCGCTGGCAATAATCACTGGCCCAGATTCAAGAAGCAATTGCACCCATGTAACCATAAGTTACACGGCGCAATTGCTTACTTGCTCCGGTGTAACGAGTGCTCCTGATTCAGGAACCTCGTTACACCGGCTGCAGCCTAAAATCTGCGCGGCATAAGGCTCTTATGCCTCGCAGATTTTAGGCTGCATTCTTGCGGGGGGCGCTAGGGGGCGCTCCCATTGTGTATCAGCGTGTAGTATGCAAATTGCATACTACCACTGATTCACAAGCTTGCACGGGCCCCGTGCAAGCCAGGTACGGAGTTTCCGTATGGCAACTTTAGCGCAAGGCTGCTCTTTCTAATAGCAGGGGCAGCCAATGCTAAAGTATAGCCGGCCTTCCCGCGCCGTGAAATTTGAATTTCACAGCGTTTGCGTAAGTGCTTCGTGAATGGCGCTGGACGCCATTCACGTTCACTTTGAAGCAAATGACGTCCTTGCGACGTCATTTGCCGCAATGCACGTCAGGAACGTTTCCCGACGGAGCATGCGCTGTACGCTCGGCGCGCCTAATTTAAATGATTCCCGCCCCCGGCGGGATCATTTAACTTGCGCGCGCTTACGCCAGGCAAATTTGCCGGCGCGCCCTCGCAGTTCACGGAGCTCCGTGAATCGAGGGCAGCGCAAAATATTTGCGGGGGCGCAGGGCAAAATCGTTGCCCTGCTCCCCCGCAAATATAGCGCAAGCTATGCTAAATCTGGGCCACTGTGTTCTTCCAGCATGAATGCCCCCCCAGCAGAACATAATAGCTCTGTGGAAAGGAGCAGCCAGTGTTGATGGGGAACTGACCATTTTTTATCTATGATCTGCCTTAGTCGTCCCAAAACGGATTATTCTGGTTATGGGAGTGATGATGAGCCGAATCGTCCTCTGTTGTCTTTATTATTTTAGCAGCTAGATCCAAGTCATAGTACTGGTTTGTACTCTATGGGGGGGGGGACACCTGTACTCTATGGGGGGGGGGGGGACACCTGTACTCTATGGGGGGGGGACACCTGTACTCTATGAGGGGGGGGACACCTGTACTCTACGAGGGAAGGGGGGATGCCTGTACTCTACGAGGGAAGGGGGGATGCCTGTACTCTACGGGGGGAGGGGGGGATGCCTGTACTCTACGAGGGAAGGGGGGATGCCTGTACTCTACGAGGGAAGGGGGGATGCCTGTACTCTACGAGGGAAGGGGGGATGCCTGTACTCTACGAGGGAAGGGGGGATGCCTGTACTCTACGGGGGGAGAGGGGGGGATGCCTGTACCCTACGGGGGTAGGGGGGGACACCTGTACTGTACGAGGGAAGGGGGGATGCCTGTACTCTACGGGGGGAGGGGGTGACACCTGTACTCTACGGGGGGAGGAGGGGGACACCTGTACTCTATGGGGGGGGCCTGTACTCTACGGGGGGAGGGGGGACACCTGTACTCTACGGGGGGAGGGACAACTGTACTCTACGGGGGGAGGGGGGGACAACTGTACTCTACGGGGGGAGGGGGGGGACACCTGTACTCTACGGGGGGGCATGTACTCTACGGGGGGAGGGGGGGACACCTGTACTCTATGGGGGGAGGAGGGGGACACCTGTACTCTATGGGGGGGCCTGTACTCTACAGGGGGGGAGGGGGACACCTGTACTCTACGGGGGGGGCCTGTACTCTACGGGGGGAGGGGGGACACCTGTGCTCTACGGGGGAGGGGTGACACCTGTACTCTACGGGGGAGGGGGGACACCTGTACTCTACGGGGGAGGGGGGACACCTGTACTCTACGGGGGGAGGGGGACACCTGTACTCTACGGGGGAGGGGTGACACCTGTACTCTACGGGGGAGGGGGGACACCTGTACTCTACGGGGGAGGGGGGACACCTGTACTCTACGGGGGGAGGGGGACACCTGTACTCTACGGGGGGAGGGGGACACCTGTACTCTACGGGGGAGGGGGGACACCTGTACTCTACGGCGGAGGGGGGGACACCTGTACTCTACGGGGGAGGCATATTAATTCTAACAGCAGCCCCTGGGAGGGGGGTCCAGGGAAGAGAAGGGAGGTGAGGAAGAGAGGGGGGTGTAAGGAATAGAGGGGATTGTGAATGGAGGGGGAAGATGTGAGGTAAGTTGTCCTTGTCTTGTACATAAGGACACGCTGTGTGTGAAACATCTTCTTCCTCCCTCCAGTCATGTGACAAGGATATAAAGACTGAAGGAGAAATGTAGCCTTCCCTCACAGCACAGAGGTGCTCTCTATTGCCACCTGCAGGCTGGAGGGAGGAGAAAACTGAATCCTCTCTCCAGCTCTCTCAGTACTGCTCTCCTATCCTGTACATCGGGCTGGGCGCACAGCGCGTACCTCGCGCAGGGGAAAGGACGGCTGATGACTCATTGGTGATTGTGAAGGAGGCGGTCCTTCTGAGTCATACCAGTACGCGCCGCGGAGCGGCGCCATTTTGATTGTCGTTTTTGGACGATTTTCGACGCCAAGTCTCGGAGCGCTTCTCACAGATCGCCCTCCAGTGGACAATTCGGAGACTACAATCAAAGATTTTTCACCCTACATCCATCGGAGACACAGTAGGTCTCTTTAGCAGTGAAATCACCGTGTGAGGAGGGGGAGGGAGGAGGAGGAGGGGGGGGGGCGATAGAGAGCTGGATCGGCTTGTGTATTGATGTCTCAGTGTTTTCTCTCCTCTCCTCCCCCAACACCTCACATGACAGGGGCCCTTCCATCCAAATTCTAGATTACTGTATTTGTAAATTTAAAAAGCCAATAAAAAGGAATATTAGTGGTAAAAAAATGCACTTGTGGGTTTAACTATTTGACCCATTTTTTCCATTACGGCACTGCTTTATTTTAACTAAAAATCGTGTGACGCTGTATCCCCCAAAACATAATTGGTGTCATTTTCCCCCACAAATAGAGCTTTCCTTTGGTGGTATTTGATCGCCTCTGCGGTTTTTATTTTTTGAACCACAAACAAAAAAAAGATCATTTTGAAACAAAAAGCAATATTTTTTACTATCTGCTATAAAACATCTAATAAAAGTATTTAAAAATATCGAATTTCTTCATCAATTTAGGTCAATATTTATTCTGCTACCGATTTTTGGTAAAGTGAATATTGATTGGTTTGCGCAAATGTTATAGCGTCCAAAAACGATGTGATATTTGTATTATTAGTAATGGCAGCGATTAGTGACTTAGAGCCGGACTGTGATATATTGCGGCGGACAGTTTCACAAGCATACAGCAATGATGGGATATCAACCCGGTGATACATAGAGTGGGAACAAACCAGTGGCGGCTGGTGCTCAAAATTTTTTGGGGGGGCGCAAACGAAAAAAAAACAATTGCAGCCTCACTGTACCTATCAATTGTCACCACTGTGCCATCAAATGCAGTCACTGTGCCATCAAAACGCAGCCACTGTGCCATGCCATCAAAACGCAACCACTGTGCCATCAAAACGCAGCCACCGTGCCATCAAAACACAGCCACTGTGCCATACCATCAAACGCAGCTACTGTGCCATAAATTATCACCACTATGCCATCAAACACAGCCCCCAATTGTCGCCACTGTGCCCCCAATTGTCGCCACTGTGCCCCCAATTGTCACCACTGTGCCCCCAATTGTAGCCACTATGCCCCCACTTGTAGCCACTGTGCCCAGTACCCCCCCCCGGCACTTACCTTTATGGCTTCTACGTCCCTCAATGTCCCTCGTCCCGCCCTCGATGTCGCTTCAGCCAATCAGGTTACCTGATTGGCTGAGACGCCTGTCAGTCTTATCCTCGGACGTACGGCCGGTACGCCCCGAGGATGAGCTTCAGGAAGCCGACTACAGCCGCTGGCCCTGATAGGCACTTCCACACAGCCAGTCAGCTGCCGCTATTCAGCTGACCGGCGCTCAACTTCCGGCCAGCTGAATAGTGGACGGCAGCGGCGAAAATATACAGATTCATACAGTGTATGAATCTGTATATTTTACTGGCTGTGAGCGAGCCAGAGGGGGCGGCGCTCCTGCGTCCCTATGGACGCACCGCCACTGGAACAAACCATAATGAAACAGTCGCCATTCAGGGGGGAGCACTCCAGAGAGGTACCATACAAATGTCCTACCCGCATCGTCACCCCCCCCCCCCACTCCCAATCGGGGGGGCAAGGGGGGTAGAGGAGGAGGGGGGACAGAAGTATGTAAGGCGGGAGGGGGAGAAAAAAAAACGCATGATCGTTCTTATAGGCGGCGGGAGGGGACGCCCCCCCCTTCCCGCCGCCTTCCGGGCTTTCCCGTGCCATCGGGGGCCCGGAGAATGAATCTGCCAGCACCGGATGAGGAGGATAGAAATTTTAGGTGACCAGATGGTCACCGGTCATCTCTAAGACCGTCGGAGGCCCGGGCGCGACGTTATGACGTCACGCCCGGGTACCCGGAAGAAAACAAAGCCGCAATCGCGGCTGAAAGCATGAGATTGGTGACATGCTTTCCAGCCTGGAGGAGAGATGTGGGGTCTTATTGACCCCGCCTCTCTCCAAAAAGAGGACCTGTCACAATAGATTCTTATTACAAGGAAATGTTTACAGGAATAAAAGAAAATAAAATAGGAATAAAAGTAATTAAAAAAAAAATGTCTAAGTAAAAAAATTAAGTAAAAAAAAAAATTTGAAAGGTAAAGTGCAGCACCTTTCACATTATACACAATTTTTTCCGTTTGTTGTGCGGGCTGCCACCATAGCTACTACACATTGGGGGAGCGCAGTAGATCTATAATTTTCGGTAAAAAAAAATTATTTAAAACGCCCCTGTCCCCAGTAGCACGCGCTCGGAAGCGAACACACACGTAAGTCCCGCCCACATATGTAAACGTCGTTCAAACCAGACATGTGAGGTATCGTCGCGTGCGTTAGAGCGAGAGCAATAATTCTAGCACTAGACCTCCTCTGTATCTCTAAACTGGTAACCTGTAAAAAGAAATTAAAGCGTCGCCTATGAAGATTTTTAAGTACCTAAGTTTGGCGCTATTCCATGAGTTTGCGCAATTTTAAAGCGTGACATGTTAGGTATCTATTTACTCGGTGTAATTTCATCTTTCTCATTATACAAATAAATTGGGCTAACTTTACTGTTTTGTTATTTTTTAATTCATGAAACCGTTTTTTTTTCTCCAAAAAAAGGAGTTTGAAAAGTTATTGGGCAAATACCGTGCAAGATAAAATGTTGCAATGACCGCCACTTTATTCCCTAGGGTGTCTGCTAAAAAAATATATAAAATGCTTGGGGGGTTCTGAGTAATTTTCTAGCAAAAAAAATTATGATTTTTACATGAAGGAGAGAAGTGCCAGAATAGGCTCGGTAGGGAAGTAGTTAAAGTATGCACTGTCACAGTGCTTTTGTTGAGAGGCTTCCTGTTCATTCACAAACGGAAGCATAGTAAACACTTTGGTTCCGAATGAACACAGGAGCGATCAGTACAGATCACTCACTGTGTTCTTTTATTTATCCATCCTGAAACATCCCCTACAGCAGCCAGCGGGAGAGAAGAGGAGGGAAGCTGGCAGCACTGCAGGGGAGAGACAGGGGACACCAGGAAGCAGAGGGAATCAAGAATGCAGAGGGTGATTAATCAGCGAGTGAGGGGGGGCAGAGTGGCTGCATTTGATGGGACACAAGTGGATGCATTTGATGTTTTTTTCCCCTGGATTTTTTAGTTTGTGTGTGACTGCATTTAATGGGCACGGTGGCAGCATTTGACAGGCACAAGTGGCTGCATATGATGGGCACAGTGGCAGCATTTGATGGGCACAAGTGGATGCATATGATGGGCACAGTGGCAGCATTTGATGGGCACAAGTGGATGAATATGATGGGCACAGTGGCAGCATTTAATGGGCACAGTGGCTGCATATGATGGGCACAAGTGGCTGCATATGATTGGCACAGTGGCAGCATTTGATGGCCACCAGTGGATGCATATGGTGGGCACAGTGGCAGCATTTAATGGGCACAGTGGCTGCATATGCAATATTCACAAACTGAAGCATAGTAAATGCTTCGGTTTCCGAATGAACACAGGAGCGATCAGTACAGATCACTCAGTGTTCTTTCATTTATCCATCCTGAAACATCCCCTACAGCAGCCAGCGGGAGAGTAGAGGAGGGAAGCTGGCAGCACTGCAGGGGAGAGACAGGGGACACCAGGAAGCAGGGGGAATCGGCACCGCACAGGGTGATTAGTCAGCGAGCGGGTGAGGGGGGGCAGAGTGGTTGCATTTGACAGGCACAAGGGGTTGCATTTGACAAATAGAGCTTTCTTTTGGTGGTATTTGATCACCTCTGTGCCACCATTGGGTAGTGTGTGCCCCCCGGCAGGGATCTCTGGGCCACCATTGGGTAGTGTGTGCCCCCTGGCCTGATTACCGCCCCCCATCCACATTTCCTGGTGCGGGAGATGAGCAGGCCTTGAAGGAAATAGGGGGGCGGTAATCAAACTGTGTGTGTGTCCGATGCCATCTCTCCTCTCTGCCACTTCTCCTCTCACTGCTCCGGGATGCCGTTCCCTTTCTCCGGCTCTGGGAACGGGCGATGGTGGGGGGAAATCTGCACCCCCCTATAACTTTTGCGCAAACAAATCAATATACGCTTATTGCGATATTTTTTTTTTAACAAAAATATGTAGAAGAATACATATCGGCCTAAACTGAGGAACATTTATTTTTTTTATTTTTATTTTAAATTGTGATATTTATTAAATCAAAAAGTAAAAAATATTTTTTTTTTTTTAAAAAATTGGCCGCAAAAAATAAAAACTGCAGAGGTGATCAAATACCACCAAACAAAAGCTCTATTTGTGGGGGAAAAAAGGACGTCAATTTTGTTTGGGAGCCACGTCGCACGACCGCGCAATTGTCATTCAAAGTGCGACAGTGCTGAAAACGAAAAACTGGCCTGGGCAGGAAGGGGGTGAAAATGCCCGGTATTGAAGTGGTTAAAGAAGAAGTATAGCCAAATCCACTCTCTGCTGACATCACAGAAGTCGGTCCAGGGTCCGCATCATCACGACAATGGAAGTCGGGATCCGCCAGGGCTCTGGATCGACACCCAGCTCATCCTCTCAGTGAGCCAATGAGAGCCTGAGCAGGACGCTCTGCCCTTCCACAGCGCAGCGCTCCAGTGAGGGAGGAGCGAAGTGTCTGACAGTCTGCAGCTCTCTGCTCACGGAGCTGGCAGAACCGAGCGATCAATGGTGTTCGATCGCTCGGTTCTCAGTGTACAGGCTCCGGGGGGGGCAGATGCAGCATCCACCTAGGTAAGTATGATACTGGAAAAAACACCCAGCATACGGAACAAGAGAAGTGATACTGTGGAGAGTCCATACATACAGGATAAGAACAGATACGGAGAATGACACCCAGCCATTAAAATGACCATAGTACAGTTTATGTAAAATCTATGAAATTATATCAAATTTGGCTACATTGTTACATGACCAAGGTATTCCCAGTAAGAGTTTCCAGGCCTGAAAAGTGGCAGCTGGTATGAGGTGTGTGATGTCATAGTGGGCTGCAAACCGGTTCAAACCGGACTGCAATTGTTTCATAACTTTCCTGCACTGGGAGCTGACCGAGTCACATTGTGTCTCCTGCGATTATTAGCGTTTTTTATTTGAATATATTGCTATCGTATTATTGTATATATTATTATTATAAACATTTTTTGTCTTTTTCTAGGTCACCGCCATGCCACGAGCTGTAAGACGTGGACACCGGGGAAGGCGATCCCGCCAGGCTTATCTCAGGAGAAGAGGGCGGGAGGAGGCAGCACCACCACAGGGACCACCGGCAGTGGAGCAGCCTACCTGTGCCATCTGCCTCTGTGAGTATGCTGTACAGGATTGCATGACTCTGCCCTGTTCTCACGCTTTCCACTTTTCATGTATCCTCAGGTGGCTCCAACGGAACCCAACCTGTCCGATGTGCAGAGCGCCCATTCCACGTGAGGACATCCTGTGTGTTCCCATCAACCTGGGGCTGGACGAACATGGAGACCCGAACATCATCTTCGTGTACATATAATATAACACCTATATATTCCATGTACCCTGGAAACATCATGGGGTAATGTATACCGATATGTATATTTGTTTCTATCTTCTGCTTCTAGTAGACAATGATTAGAAAACAAATATACTTGTGACAAATACCACAGAAATGGAGTCCTTTTATCAGGGCCGTCTTAATAGCATCATGGGCCCCTGGGCAAAGTAATGCTCTGGGGCCCCTACAATGATGACAGTGCAGGTAAACAGACATCAAGTAGGTAGGAGGCAGACTGCCTCCCCTGTGTATGTATTACTCTCAGTGCCATCATGGGGCCCCCAATTTTGGGGCAATATGGGCTCAAGGACCAGCTGCTTTGGGGAAAAAACAGGGGCACCCTGTGCAGCTGGGGCCCCTGGGAAGTGCCCAGTTGTGCCCTCTCATTAAGACAGCCCTGCCTTTTATCCTGACGTAGCCTCCAGCTCTCAGGCAAGGACTCCAAGACAATTCTTACCGAAAGGGGTTGCTTCACCCTGATGGAGCTTCTAGCTCTCAGTTGAGTGCCCAAGACACCGCCGAAAAGCGGTCGTTTCCTCCTGATTGAGCTTCTAGCTCTGGGGTGTGCTCCCCAGACACTTTCCGCAGAAGGGGAGTCCCTTCACCCTGATGCAGCCTCTATCGCTCGGGGGAAGGCTCCCAGACATCTAACAAAAAAGGTGGTGCTGGCCGGCTATTGGGTGATGGAAGGAGGCCGGATTTTTTTTTTTTTTCACAACACTAAATATCTAATATTTTACATAATCCATACAGATCTACTACTCCATGTATCTGTAATTTATTTTTAATAAAATCATTTCCTTGTCCCATCCTCTGTTAACTCCTGATCCTCTCCCTTTCTCCTCAGTTCTGTTTGTTTAAAAAAAAAAAGATATAAAAATAAAATGTTTATGACAGCCCCAGATTGGTTCACAGATATTTTTTTCTGTTGATTACTGATGAACGTTTATTTACTGACACACACTGGACAACATACAATGACTGGCATGCACTGACCTACACTAACCGAGGACATCCAGATGTACATAAACTGACCGCTCCATGCTTTAGAGAGATGCACACAGACAGACAACCAAATTAGGAGAGAGTAGATCGCACACACAGATTATAGGATGAGGCCTACTACAAACATACATCCAACATTAGAAAAAGGATGACTAGCATCCAGTAGGGTAGATTAGTGTAGTTAGTGTAGATCCTGCCCTAGAAGAGTCTACCTTGCCGTGGTGGGCAGGCTTGGAATCTCTTGGTCAAAAGTGTGTCAGTGATTGGGCGAGAGGATCACTAGATCTTCACTTCTGGCCAATTGATTTTACCAAAGGACTCTTGGTTTATTCAGAGTATTTATAGTTGGAAAAGGAAAACATGTGTATAGGTCCATAATTATACTTTCATAAACACACAATAAAAATGTGGAATATTTACATTTGAATTGCTTCTTCTTTTATTTAATCCTTTCATGACCACTTGGATGCACAGGCCACATTTGTAAGTCTGGAAGGGGCTCTATGGCTACTTCTTCCACTTGTGGTGTGTATAGGGATGTGTAATAGGTGTTTATGTATTAACATGTGTCCTAACTATGTATATATGTATGTACTGACAAGCCCCTTATGTGGATACGGGTGTGGAGTGTATGGCAGTGAGTAGTATGTACATGAGAGGGGTGTGGAGTGTATGGCGGTGGGTAGTATGTACATGAGAGGGGTGTGGAGTGTATGGCAGTGGGTAGTATGTACATGAGAGGGATGTGGAATGTATGGCAGTGGGTAGTATGTACATGAGAGGGGTGTGGAGTGTATGGCGGGGGGTATTATGTACATGAGAGGGGTGTATGGCGGTGAGTAGTATTCACATGACAGGAGTGTATGGCAGTGGGTAGTATGTACATGAGAGGGGTGTGGAGTGTATGGTGGGGGGTAGTATGTACATGAGAGGAGTGTATGGTGGGGGGTAGTATGTACATGAGAGGAGTGTATGGCGGGGGGTAGTATGTACATGAGAGGGGTGTGGGGTGTATGGCGGTGGGTAGTATGTACATGAGAGGGGTGTGAAGTTTTTTATTGCGGGGGTATTATGTACATGAGAGGAGTGTATGGGGGTGGGTAGTATTCACATGACAGGAGTGTATGGCAGTGGGTAGTATGTACATGAGAGGGGTGTATGGCGGGGGGTAGTATGTACATGAGAGGAGTGTATGGCGGGGGGTAGTATGTACATGAGAGGGGTGTGGAGTGTATGGCGGTGGGTAGTATGTACATGAGAGGAGTGTATGGCGGGGGGTAGTATGTACATGAGAGGGGTGTGGAGTGTATGGCGGTGGGTAGTATGTACATGAGAGGAGTGTATGGCAGTGGGTAGTATGTACATGAGAGGGATGTGGAATGTATGGCAGTGGGTAGTATGTACATGAGAGGGGTGTGGAGTGTATGGCGGGGTGGAATTATGTACATGAGAGGGGTGTATGGCGGTGGGTAGTATTCACATGACAGGAGTGTATGGCAGTGGGTAGTATGTACATGAGAGGGGTGTGGAGTGTATGGTGGGGGGTAGTATGTACATGAGAGGAGTGTATGGTGGGGGGTAGTATGTACATGAGAGGAGTGTATGGCGGGGGGTAGTATGTACATGAGAGGGGTGTGGGGTGTACAGGGGTGGACTGGGACAAAAATTTGGCCCTGGACTTCATCCAGACCGGCCCACTTAATTTTTGCACGCACACACACACACAAACTATACGCAATTGTCGGCGGTAAAAATAGAGGCGTTTTACCGCCGACGCTATGGGCGGCTCAGTGTGAAAGGGTCTAATAAATCAGTTACTATGACCAGCGGCAGTGCATTTACCCCCCCCCCCCCCCCCGCTGCATATTAAAAAAAAAAATCAGACACATACACTGACCCCCCTCCTGAAACAAACACTGTCCCCCCCTCCTTACACAAACACTGTCCCCCCCCTCCTTACACAAACACTGACCCCCCCCCCTCCTTACACAAACACTGACCCCCCCTCCTTACACAAACACTGACCCCCCCCCCCCTTACACAAACACTGACCCCCCCCCCCCTTACACAAACACTGACCCCCCCCTCACACAAACACTGACCCCCCCTCCTTACACAAACACTGCCCCCCCCCTCACACAAACACTGACCCCCCCTCCTTACACAAACACTGCCCCCCCTCCTTACACAAACACTGACCCCCCCCTCCTTACACAAACACTGACCCCCCCCCTCACACAAACACTGACCCCCCCTCCTTACACAAACACTGCCCCCCCCCCTCACACAAACACTGACCCCCCCTCCTTACACAAACACTGCCCCCCCCTCACACAAACACTGACCCCCCCTCCTTACACAAACACTGCCCCCCCTCCTTACACAAACACTGACCCCCCCTCCTTACACAAACACTGACCCCCCCCTCCTTACACAAACACTGACCCCCCCCTCCTTACACAAACACTGACCCCCCCCCCCTCCTTACACAAACACTGACCCCCCCCCCTCCTTACACAAACACTGACCCCCCCTCCTTACACAAACACTGACCCCCCCTCCTTACACAAACACTGACCCCCCCCCCTCCTTACACAAACACTGACCCCCCCTCCTTACACAAACACTGACCCCCCCTCCTTACACAAACACTGACCCCCCCTCCTTACACAAACACTGACTCCTCCTTACACAGTCCCCTTCTTTTTGGTATCCTTTGCAACAAAACACAGCTCCCTTTATGTCAGTGCCCCCTCCCTTACCTTACACAGCAGGGAGAAGACACTCAGAGGATGCGAAGTGTCCAAGCAGAAGGCGGGAGCTGTTCAACTTTCAATATTACAGACAGACGATTGGTTGCTAGGACTGCCCCTAGCAACCAATCACAGGCTTTTTAACTTTTTAACAGCAACTTCTGCTCGGACAGTCTGTCTTCTATTGTATGGATGAGAGCGGCTGTGGGGGGGAAGGAGGAGGAGTTACACGGGAGAGGACACACAGGCAGGATGTTCAACAGGTTCACTGTTGTCACCCTGCACAGTGCACTCCACCCGCCATGCACCCCCTCCAGCAGCAATACTCTGCAGCCTGCACTGGAACCGTGCACTTGCAGTAGTGGCAACGGGTGCGGCCACCACCTTCTTCCCCAGCCAGCAGTCAGACTCTGCAGCCGCATGACCCGATACCGATGTGCGGGGCCCCCTTCATCCAGTACATAGCAAACACTGCCTGTATACATTCTAACTGTCAGAGTGTATACAGGCAGTGTTTGCTATGTACTGGAGGAAAGGGGCCCCGCACATCGGTATCGGAGCTTGCTGCTGCAGTGAGAGTGGAGCTGTCACATCTAAGCACTGATGATGGGGGTGCCCCCGCATATTGGCCCCGCCCATCCCCGACATCGTTTTGACAGCTCCACTCTCACTGCGGCCGCACGCCCCCGCTTGCCCACCAATCATCACTGGTCTGGATGTTTACACTCAGGGCGGACTCCGGGCTTTTTGGGGACCCATTCGGGGCTTTAGCCACCCCCTCCCGACGCCCCTGAGTGACAACTGGCCCACTGAGCCATCGGCCCACCGGGAAACTCCCGGTAGTCCCGATGGCCAGTCCAACCCTGGGGGTGTATGGCGGTGGGTAGTATGTACATGAGAGGGGTGTGAAGTTTTTTTATTGCGGGGGTATTATGTACATGAGAGGAGTGTATGGGGGTGGGTAGTATTCACATGACAGGAGTGTATGGCAGTGGGTAGTATGTACATGAGAGGGGTGTGGAGTGTATGGCGGGGGGTAGTATGTACATGAGAGGAGTGTATGGCGGGGGGTAGTATGTACATGAGAGGGGTGTGGAGTGTATGGCGGTGGGTAGTATGTACATGAGAGGAGTGTATGGCGGGGGGTAGTATGTACATGAGAGGGGTGTGGAGTGTATGGCGGTGGGTAGTATGTACATGAGAGGGGTGTGGAGTGTATGGCAGTGGGTAGTATGTACATGAGAGGGATGTGGAATGTATGGCAGTGGGTAGTATGTACATGAGAGGGGTGTGGAGTGTATGGCGGGGGGTATTATGTACATGAGAGGGGTGTATGGCGGTGGGTAGTATTCACATGACAGGAGTGTATGGCAGTGGGTAGTATGTACATGAGAGGGGTGTGGAGTGTATGGTGGGGGGTAGTATGTACATGAGAGGAGTGTATGGTGGGGGGTAGTATGTACATGAGAGGAGTGTATGGCGGGGGGTAGTATGTACATGAGAGGGGTGTGGGGTGTATGGCGGGGGTAGTATGTACATGAGAGGGGTGTGGAGTGTATGGCGGGGGGTAGTATGTACATGAGAGGAGTGTATGGCGGGGGGTAGTATGTACATGAGAGGGGTGTGGAGTGTATGGCGTGGGTAGTATGTACATGAGAGGGGTGTGGAGTGTATGGCAGTGGGTAATATGTACATGAGAGGGGTGTATGGTGGGGGGTAGTATGATTACACAACCTGGTCACATTGCTATAATCTTTTTATATGGACTATAAACTGAAGGACCTATGAATAAACGATTGTGGAACGAATCATTTGAGTTTCCATTATTTCCTATGGAGAAATTTGCTTTGCTATACAAGTGCTTTGGATTACAAGCATGTTTCAGGAACGAATTATGCTCACAATCCAAGGCTTTAATGTATGTATGTAAAAGCAGAGACCGCATTCATTCTAGTCCTAAAAAAAATGAGACCAAATACGAAAATATATTTTTATATTAAGTTACCACAAGTCTAAAATACATTGGTTAAATAAAATAGAAAAAAAAAACATATCCAGAAATCCTTGTTTAAAAGAAAATACAAAATAAACAACTCGCTGCGGACAGTTTTTTTTTTTTTGCTCCGGCTTAGTATAAAAATTTGAATTTATTTTTTAAAACGCCTTAGGAATCAGTGCTGAACCCATCCAGGGCCTGCAGGGCTATGGACATGGATAGGGTAACATGAGAGGAGTGTGAGCTTAGAGTTAGTTATTATTCTTCGATGTCTTGGCACAGATACTGAAGGCTGGTATACATCAGTCATTATGTATCCACTCCAAATGAACATCCACATCGGTAACACAAGGCAGTTCCATTGGGGCTTGTAAATCATTGGGTATCAATGCTTGTGTGCTGAACGCTGAATGTTCTTAGCTCGTACCTAGGAAACGTATGTAGCTGAAGAGTATAGCATACCACCGATACGTGAACAAGGTCAGCTTATGGGAGGTTTTCCAAAAAGGGGGACACTTTTCTCTGCTCCATGAGATGACAACAGCAGCTAAATGGTGACACACAGCAGAACGTGTACCAATAAAAACACAGAGAACCCAACTGAGCGTAAAATGATCAGCAACCTTTGAGACATCCACTTTTTTTCCAAGGGTAAGGAAGCCAGATTCTCAAGGAAGATATAGAGACTCCTTATTAGTAATACTGGGCAGGAGGTACACCATCCCGCGCCTCTTGTCCCTCACACCTCACTCTCGGTGGTAGGCATGTGCTTACCTCTCCAGCCAGTATCCGATAAGGAGACCCGACGTTCGGGGCTTGGTGGCAGTGTGACGCTGCGCGTCTCTGACTGCTCTTCCTGTAGCAGCTGTTGGGTTTCAGTCAGGTCGAGTGAGGCAGTGCTGACTTGTAAAGACACAGTGTCCGTCTTGATGCACACGTGGTCCCGAAGGATGCTGCCTCGGGATGGCTTCACCTGCTTGAGGTTATCCCATTCGCTTTCATCCCCAGACAGTAAGCCGAAACCCTCCAAGATTCTGATCTTCTCCTTGGTGAAGCCATTGTGTGGAACAGCCTAGAACGGGAAGAAGGTATTAATCAAATTTGTAATACTCGTGTGGAGAGAAATGTGAAAGCTGAACTCTGGGAATGAGACAATCTACCCTTGCAGTGCCATCCCTTCCCCCCTGCAAGTTAAATGCTTGTTTATTCTAGAGTGGGAGTCTCCTAACTTTCAAAACAAAGGGCCAGTTTACTACCATTCAAACTTTAGGCAGGCCAGACTATGGCCAATGGGAGTAGAAAATGCCCCGGGAATTGGTGGGAGCAAACAATGCCATAGGCTTGGTTGCCAGTGGGAGTAAAAAAAATTACATCATTGACGTCAGTGGGGGAAATAGTGCTCAATCATTTGCGTCAGTGGGAGAAATAGTGCTCAATCATTGGCATCAGTGGGGGAAATAGTGCTCAATCATTGGCATCAGTGGGAGAAATAGTGCTCAATCATTGGCATCAGTGGGAGAAATAGTGCTCAATCATTGGCTTCAGTGGGAGAAATAGTGCTCAATCATTGGCTTCAGTGGGAGAAATAGTGCTCAATCATTGGCATCAGTGGGAGAAATAGTGCTCAATCATTGGCTTCAGTGGGAGAAATAGTGCTCAATCATTGACTTCAGTGGGTGAAACAGTGCTCAATCATTGGCATCAGTGGGAGAAATAGTGCTCAATCATTGGCATCAGTGGGAGAAATAGTGCTCAATCATTGGCGTCAGTGGGAGAAATAGTGCTCAATCATTGGCTTCAGTGGGAGAAATAGTGCTCAATCATTGGCTTCAGTGGGAGAAATAGTGCTCAATCATTGGCGTCAGTGGGGGAAATAGTGCTCCATCATTGGCGTCAGTGTGAGGAATAGTGCTCAATCATTGGCGTCAGTGGGAGAAATAGTGCTCAATCATTGGCGTCAGTGGGAGAAATAGTGCTCAATCATTGGCGTCAGTGGGAGAAATAGTGCTCAATCATTGGCGTCAGTGGGAGAAATAGTGCTCAATCATTGGCATCAGTGGGAGGAATAGTGCTCCATCATTGGCGTCAGTGGGAGGAATAGTGCTCCATCATTGGCATCAGTGGGAGGAATAGTGCTCCATCATTGGCGTCAGTGGGAGAAATAGTGCTCAATCATTGGCATCAGTGGGAGGAATAGTGCTCCATCATTGGCGTCAGTAGGAGGAATAGTGCTCCATCATTGGCGTCAGTGGGAGGAATAGTGCTCCATCATTGGTGTCAGTGGGAGGAATAGTGCTCCATCATTGGCGTCAGTGGGAGGAATAGTGCTCCATCATTGGCGTCAGTGGGAAGAATAGTGCTCCATCATTGGCGTCAGTGGGAGAATTAGTTCCCCATTATTGGCGTCAGTGGGAGGAATAGTGCTCAATCATTGGCGTCAGTGGGAGAAATAGCGCTCAATCATTGGCGTCAGTGGGAGAAATAGCGCTTAATCATTGGGGTCAGTGGGAGGAATAGTGCTCAATCATTGGCTTCAGTGGGAGAAATAGTGCTCAATCATTGGCGTCAGTGGGTGAAATAGTTCACCATTATTGGTGTCAGTGGGAGAAATAGTGCTCCATCATTGGCGTCAGTGGAAGGAATAGTGCTCCATCACTGGCATCACTGTGAGAATTACAGTAGTTCTCCATTATTGGTGTCAGTGTGAGGAATAGTGCCCGATCATTGGTGTCAGTGGGAGGAATATACCGCTTCCCCTCAAATACTTGCCTGAACCCAATATCGATCCAGCGATGTGCATAAGAGCAGCAGCCTTCTCGCTGCATTGGACATAAAGGCAGCAGCAGGAGTCATTGGTTCCTGCTGCTGTCAATCACAGCCAGTAAGGACACAGCAGGGAGGTGGGGCTGAGCACTGTGTGTCAATGGACACACAGAACCAGCTTGGGAGCGCACACACACACACACAGGAGTGCCCCCATTGCAAGCAGCATAAATATAAATGTTGCTTTAAGAATAACCAAGTCCGGAATGGCATCGTCGGGAGGATCCGCCTTGAGCCATGAGTCGAGCCACCCCTTAACCCTTCCGCCCCCTCTTTCTCTCTCCCTGTCTATCTGCGCTTGCAGTCTCCTCCCTCTGCTCTTTCTTCACCTCTCTTATTTCTTCTTTCCCTTTTCTTTTTTTTTCTTGGCTCCCTCTTTTTTGTTTCCTCCTATGCCTCTGCTACTCAGGGGTTTGTTCTACACGTGCTTACTCTTGTCTATTGGCAGCTTGTGTTTTTAGTAGGGTTGTCCCGATACCACTTTTTTAGGACTGAGTACAAGTACCGATACTTTTTTTCAAGTAGTCGCCGATACCGAATACCGATACTTTTTTTTAATGTCATGTGACCGTTTTCAAACCACAATACAGACCAAAGATATTTTCTTTAGAATTATGAAGAACTGGTACATCATGGTGTGGGGCTGTTTTTTAGCATACGGTACTGGAAAACTACATATCATTGAAGGAGTGATCACTGTCAGTGCAGCTCATCGGTGCCAGTGCCCAAAAGTGCAGCTAGCCAGTGCCACCTATCAGTGCAGATCAGTGCCCATTAGTGCATCAGTGCAGGGAGGCAGCTTATTAGTGCATCTCATCAGTGCCACCCAATCAATGCCAGTGCCACCTATCAGTGCCATCCATTTATGAGTGCCATTCAATCAATGCCAGTGCCACCTATCAGTGCCATCCAATGGTGCCATCCAATTTTGTGTTCGATGTCACAAAAAAAAAAAAAAGTATTCTATTTTGGTATCGGGAGTATTTGCGCGAGTACGAGTACTCGCGCAAATACTCGGTATCGGTCCCGATACCGATACTGGTATCGGTATCTGGACAACCCTAGTTTTTAGGTTGGCTGCTTATGAGTGGAGTTATTGAGCTCCCCCTGATACCTGCCTTGTACTGTACTGTTATATGCTATGCACTGTTTCCTTTTCTGTTGATGCTCTGATGGCATCCTTGTACCGTATCTTTTCTGGCACGGGGGTTACCTCGTGTCTAATAAAAACTGTTAATTGAAAAAAAAAAAAAAGAATAACCAAGTCCATTAAGATGCGAAAGGCGCTGACACCACCATATCGAATTTTAGTGATGCAACCTGTTTTATTTAAGTAGAGCAAATGGCGCTGGTAATGTGCAAAATGTGAAAGCAAAACTTTGTTTTCATTTCGACAAAATGTGGTTGCCATTTCCAAGTAGTGCATACTGCGCTAACCAAAAGCAACCCATGTGCATTCCAATTCAGGCAAACTGATTATTATTGGTTGCTATATGTTGCACATCACCGCTGCCCTTTATACCGCCTGCTTACATAAGCCTGATGCACACCTCCCAACATTTTGAGATGGGAATGAGGAACACCTACCAGCAAATGTATGTAGGCATGGAACACGCCCCCTATCACACCCCCTTAAAGGAGAATTAAACCCCAAAAAAAAGGATAATTAAATCCACAAGGGCTATTTTTTACCACTACTATTATAAAATTTACAAATAGAGCAATTTAGAATTTAGATGAAAGGTTTAGCGCTGGGAAACACTTTTTGAAAGATAAAAAGTGCATTTTGTATACAACTATATAGATCTGACCAAAATGAGGGACAAATGAGGAGGAAAGAGGGACAGAGGGACATTGCTCCAAATCAGGGACAGTCGGGAGCTCTGCTGATGCTCCTCCCACAATGGGAAACATATGTGATTATTAAAGCGGTAGTTCACCCTCACTCACATGATTTTACCATCGAGACAGGCATTGTAGCGCGAGCTACAGTATGCCTGTCCCGATTTTTTTAACCCCGGACTCACCTTGTAATCGTACATTGTAGATTTCGGCTCCCGCGGGGAATGGGCGTGCCTATGGAGAGGGAGGATGATTGACGGCCGGCCCTGGCACGTCACTCTCCCCGAAGACAGCCGGAGTAGGTCTCGGCTCTTCACGGCGCCTGCGCACAGGCTATGCGCAGGCGCCGTGAAGAGCCAAGCCTATTTCGGCTATTTCCGGAGAAGCGTGACGCGCCAGAGCCGGCCGTCAATCATCCTCCGTCTCCATAGGCACGCCCATTCCCCGGTATCTTCGATGTACGGGGGTAAAAAAATCGGGACAGGCATACTGTAGCTCGCGCTACAATGCCTGATTTTATGGTAGAAGAAAAAAAAATTTTTTTTGCGTTCATAGGGTGAACCCCCGCTTTAAGAACCTCAATTGCTGGTTATTTTTACAATAAATGGCCAAGAAGAGATATATTAGCACAGAGACAAATGACACACAAGACGATCGATCGAGTCTACAGAAAATCAATAGCAAGTCCAGCTTATGTAAGGTAAGTACACCGCATGCTCACACAGTTAGAAAAGGTGACCCAGACGCCAAAAGGGATATCCTTGGCAGCTCATTGGGATATGTTTTCCAGATGCCTCACAGACCCTCATATGAGATAAAACATACAAGGAAAATGCTCCAGACTTTTGATGCCCCGAATCGGTTTCTGTCTTTAGTCTTTGTAAAAAGTCAATGAATTGATTCATGTAGGACTAGATTTTTTATTTTTATACACTGGTCCTAAAGATTCTCCTTGCAGAGTGTTTTGCTTGCATTCACTAACCCTGTACTCTCTTCCTATTTACATTTGGTAATTTTTCATACAAGCTTGGTGTGCCATATGGGGTTGATTAACTAAAACTGGAGGGTGCAAAATCTGGTGCATCTCTGCAAAGAAACCAATCAGCTTCCAGATATTATTGTAAAAGCTTAAAAGTGTTTGTAATCCCCTGTATCAGCATGTGCCGACGTCATTGTGCCACGGTCGTGGCATTGCTTCAGCTAGTGTGCCATTACCGGTGGCTCCTGTGAGCATGCACGGGAGTGACATCATCGTGGCTCCGGCCAATCACAGTGCTTGAGCCCACGATTCACGGAAGTAACTCCAGGAGCGGTGTCACCGGCCGGACCAGTGTACGAGGACCGATGTGGGGGATTCGATTTCATAATGCGCTAGTATGCTATGCAGCTCATTATGCCTTTGTCCTGCAGGTTTTTTTTTTTGTTTACAAGCACTGAACAAACTGAAGTTAGAAGCCGATTGTCGTATTTTCATTATTCATTTTTTTTTTATATATTCATCTATTTAGTATGTACTTTATACCGCATGCATTCTTTGTAAACATTTTTGTATTCTCTTCTGTGAAAGCTTTAATAAAAACATTGAGCCCAGGTTCACACTTGTGCGATGCGGGAAAGAGCGCGATTCCAGCACCGGTTCCCGCATCGCTTCTCTCCCGCAGGCAGTTCACACTGCCCTCTGCGAACCGCTGCGGGTGTCAATACAACGTTAATGACACCCCCAGAACGGTTCACAGATCGCAGTGCGAACTGTGGATTTGTACAGAAATCGGATCGCATTAGTTAGAACACCCATGCAATCCGATTCCGGGGGGGGGGGGGGGAAAGTCCCTGCATCTTTTTCTGTGCGAATGCAATGCGAGTTCAACCATACAACTGTATGGCTGAACTCACATTGCTCAGACATTGCATGCGATCGGCACCGCAGTGCAGGTGCGAATCACATGCGCACTAGTCTGAACCTAGGCTGAAACAGCAGCTGATTGTCTACAATGCAGGGCTGCTCCAGATTTTGCACTCTCCAGTTTCAGTAAATCAACTCCATAGGAGTTCTACCCAGGGCCGATCCTAGGCAGGGTGCACAGGGTGCTTTGCACCCAGGCGCCTGCAGAGGTGGGGGCGCCGAAGTGGCAGAGTTCTCCCCTCCCTCCTTCTCTCCTTGTTTCCATCCTGAACTGAGTCATGGGTGTGTGTGTCCATCCAGAACTCATGTGTCTCTGACCATCTCCTGTACTATGTCTGCAGTCTCTGACCATCTCCTGTACCATGTCTGCAGTCTCTGACCGTCTCCTGTACTATGTCTACAGTCTCTTACCATCTCCTGTATCATGTCTGTAGTATGTCTGGGGGGTCTTTCTAACACACTCTCTAAAAGAAGCCCTCTGTGTCCATCAGAGAGGCCCCCCTCCAGGTCCCAATAAAGTACTCTGCTTCTCTTCCTGTATTTTGTTTATTGTTAAGAGATCATGTAAGGATCCCAGGGTAATGAAGACTGTGGGGGAGCATCTCTGTGGTTGAGTCATTGCCATAGAAACATATGTAAAGGGGAAGAGTTAGTAAAATGACCACGCCCATGTGGGGGCGCCATAAATATTTCTGCACCCAGGCGCCTGTGACCCTAGGATCGGCCCTGCAGCCAGCAAAGATAGAAATCCACCACCAGCTAAAGCTGAAGTTTGATATAGGAGGAAGGAGGGAAATCCAGAAATCACCCCGACGGAACAAAGGTAAGTATATGCTCTTACCAGATCACCATGAATAATAGGCGTATCGATACATCGATCGGAGGTATCAGGAACTAAGGAATTCCACGCTTCCAAGTGCTTCTTACAGGGCACGCCAACACCACCTCTCTCCGCTCCACTCAGTATCTCAACTCACCGACTCCGTCTCCAAATTAGGTACCAGGAAGGAAAAAATGAGGACTCGAGATAGTGAAGTACCGTTGAGGTAGTTTAATAAAATTGTAGCCAGAATAGAACACTCCATGCATTAAAAAATTGCCGGCATAGTAAAAATAGAGCAACACATATAAAAATCGTATGCATGTGCTTCCGGGTCACTAACAGCGCAATGACGTCAGTGCGTAGCTCCGCCCTGACATGTTTCGACGTATAAGTGCCCTTCGATAACGACTTATACGTCAAAACATGTCAGGGCGGAGCTAGGCACTGACGTCACCGTGCTGTACGTGACCCGGAAGCACGGGCGTAAGATTTTTATGTGTTGCTCTGTTTTTACTATACCGGCAATTTTTTAATGCATGGAGTGTTCTATTCTGGCTACAATTTTATTAAACTACCTCAACGGTACTTCACTATCTCGAGTCCTCATTTTTTCCTTCCTGGTACCTCATTTGGAGATGGAGTCGGTGAGTTGAGATACTGAGTGGAGTGGAGAGAGGTGGTGTTGGCGTGCCCTGTAAGAAGCACTTGGAAGCGTGGGATTCTTTAGTT
Organism: Rana temporaria; assembly: GCF_905171775.1. Taxonomy (NCBI): domain Eukaryota; kingdom Metazoa; phylum Chordata; class Amphibia; order Anura; family Ranidae; genus Rana; species Rana temporaria. Next base: position 88,927,311 of record NC_053490.1, read on the forward strand.
CCTGATACCTCCGATTGATACGCCTATTTTTCATGGTGATTTGGTAAGAGCATATACTTACCTTTGTTCCGTCGGGGTGATATCTGGATTTCCCTCCTTCCTCCTATATCAAACTTCAACTTTAGCTGTGGTGGATTTCTATCTTTGCTGGCTGTCCTGCTGCAGTGGATGTCAGTCGGACCGGGACTTTATTTTTATTTATTCATCTTTATATTTTTTCACCACTTATGTGGTCTCTGGGATTTCTTTTTTTCGATTTATAGACATTCTTTATAACTGGTTGATGAACATATGTCGCTTTGCTCACCATTGAGATTTATCTGATGCCACATTTATTTCTGTTTATTTGATGTCACTTTTTTGGATTTTTTTCACACGGCTGGATCGGTTAATGCCTTTGGGGTGTTTCCTGATCACTTCCATACAGGATTAACTTACAATATATATATATATATATATATATATATATATATATATATATTTATTTATTTATTTATTAATTGAATTTAATGTATTTATTAATTTATATTTATGGTTTAATTTAATTTATTTACCTCTGATCTAGCCGCAGATCTTGCCTTTAGTCAACTTATTGGGCATTGGTTCTAGGTGTGCAAGATTTGGCTTGATTGGTATTTTGATATCTATATTTAAATATAATTTTTTTATTTATTTATTCATTTATATATTTAATATTTACACATATACTCTTCATTATGTGGTATTTCTAGCGCAACTTTACTTTGATTTTTTGTTCTTTTTTGCATGTATATCACGTGTTGCTAGGTGTTGCAGCTGGAGTTATTAATTTAACACAATTTATCATAATTTTAGTATCAATTTAAATATCTTGCTTTCCCTATAGCGCAGCTATTTGCTTTGTTTATTTCTACTGATTGTTACAACCACGATGCACCACAAATAATTTTTGCCTGTGGCCATCAAGTTATATAATTCTTCTCAGTGAGGGCTGGCTGGGAAGATTTAATTCTGGTTTATGATAATGATTTTATGTAGTTTTTTATAGTATGTTGGTATTATGTTTATTATTTAGGGTAATGTTGGAGAAAGTGGTGTTTTATTTGCATTTGTAGTTTGATTTTCAAACTACAAAGGGGTAATATGAGAAATTGGGCTTGGTTTTTACCATTTCTCATATTGCCCCTTTTATATATTTTGTGATCACTTTTAATGTATTACAATAAAACCTTTATATTTTTTGACCTGCACCAATGGGGCGGTTTTCTTTTCTCTCCCCCACATGCTGTTTGGAGTTTTTCATTCCCACCGGGCCCCATCACTCAAGGGGTCATACCATCATCCCCCCTCATTCATTTGAGAGTGGATATCTTGGGACATCATTCCAGGACACCGTGCACCCATGGCCCTCCACTGAAGATTCATCTCACCTGTTGATCCAGTTTGAGGAAGTCGAGCAGATTGTGCCCTGAGAGTGTTCATGCCTTATTGATCTGCTGTCGTTGACAGGCAGATCCACGCCTTCTGGTAAGCGCATTCACATCTTCATTAAGTTTAACCACTTCCATACCAGGCACTTACGCACCTTCCCGCCCAAGCTAATTTTCAGCTTTCAGCACTGTCGCACTTTGAATGGCAATTGCGCAGTTGTGCGACGTGGCTCCCAAACAAAATTGGCGTCCTTTTTCCCCCACAAATAGAGCTTTCTTTTGGTGGTATTTGATCACCTCTGGGATTTTTTATTTTATTTTGCGCAACAATTAAAAAAAGACTGAATTTTTTTTTAAAACAATGTTTTTATTTTTTCCTGTTAATTTTTTTGTAAATAAGTACGTTTTCTCTTTCAATTACGGGCACTAATATGGCGGCACCGATGAGGTAGTACTGATGGGCACAGATGAGGTGGCACTGGCGGCGCTGGTATGCGGCACACATAGGCGGCACTGATGGGCACTCATGGGCGGCACAGATGGGCACTCATTGGTGGCACTGATGGATACTTATGGGTGGCACAGATGGGCACTGCGCATGGATGGGCACTGTGTGGTGGCACTGATGGACACTGTGGGGTGGCACTGATGGACACTGTGGGGCAGCACTGATCTACCCATGTTGCCAGTCAGTGCCCATTTGTGGGCACTGATTTGCATCTTTTTTTTAAAGCTTTTTTTTTTGGTGGTCCATGTGGCGATCCGAGGGGGGGCTGCGCTGATAAACAATCAGCGCGAACCCCCCCTGTCAGGAGAGCCGCCGATCGGCTCTCCTCTACTCGCGTCTGTCAGGACACGAGTGGTCATTTTTTTCATCCATTTCATTTACGAGTTTTGGA